>NC_134483.1:281420687-281698187 GCF_040206685.1 Ascaphus truei
AAGTACCGGGTCCATGGTTCTGGGCGTATACTGGGGGGACTGGGACGACTCCCATTAACCCCTGACTATACCGGGGATACGCTTATGACAATGTCTTTCTGGTCTGTGCTGATGCAGGGCATTCTGGCAGCCAAGTGGCTTGACCTTTATTAGTGAGCCTGGTTAACCCCTCTCGGAACTACAGACTTAGAAATCGCCAGCTCATATACAGTGCATAAAATATATTTATATATATACCCTTATACACTATTTTAATAAAAAATATCACAAAATTCTTCTAAGTCCCTCGGGAAGAGTGAAAGACGCGCACGTTCATTTTCAGAGCTCCTAGACCTTCCTATAAGAAGTTAGCCAAAAAGTAGCTTCGAAAAACGCTTAGGTTAAGTTTCAGAGTTGCTTCTAATGTACCAAAGCTGGACTTAGACATCATTTCACTCTCACAACATTATGGCTGGTTGGAGACAGTCCGAACCACAAGTACCGGGTCCATGGTTCTGGGCGTATACTGGGGGGACGGGGACGACTCCCATTAACCCCTGACTATACCGGGGATACGCTTATGACAATGTCTTTCTGGTCTGTGCTGATGCAGGGCATTCTGGCAGCCAAGTGGCTTGACCTTTATTAGTGAGCCTGGTTAACCCCTCTCGGAACTACAGACTTAGAAATCGCCAGCTCATATACAGTGCATAAAATATATTTATATATATACCCTTATACACTATTTTAATAAAAAATATCACAAAATTCTTCTAAGTCCCTCGGGAAGAGTGAAAGACGCGCACGTTCATTTTCAGAGCTCCTAGACCTTCCTATAAGAAGTTAGCCAAAAAGTAGCTTCGAAAAACGCTTAGGTTAAGTTTCAGAGTTGCTTCTAATGTACCAAAGCTGGACTTAGACATAATTTCACTGTCACAACATTATGGCTGGTTGGAGACAGTCCGAACCACAAGTACCGGGTCCATGGTTCTGGGCGTATACTGGGGGGACTGGGACGACTCCCATTAAACCCTGACTATACCGGGGATACGCTTATGACAATGTCTTTCTGGTCTGTGCTGATGCAGGGCATTCTGGCAGCCAAGTGGCTTGACCTTTATTAGTGAGCCTGGTTAACCCCTCTCGGAACTACAGACTTAGAAATCGCCAGCTCATATACAGTGCATAAAATATATTTATATATATACCCTTATACACTATTTTAATAAAAAATATCACAAAATTCTTCTAAGTCCCTCGGGAAGAGTGAAAGACGCGCACGTTCATTTTCAGAGCTCCTAGACCTTCCTATAAGAAGTTAGCCAAAAAGTAGCTTCGAAAAACGCTTAGGTTAAGTTTCAGAGTTGGTTCTAATGTACCAAAGCTGGACTTAGACATAATTTCACTCTCACAACATTATGGCTGGTTGGAGACAGTCCGAACCACAAGTACCGGGTCCATGGTTCTGGGCGTATACTGGGGGGACGGGGACGACTCCCATTAACCCCTGACTATACCGGGGATACGCTTATCACAATGCCTTTCTGGTCTGTGCTGAAGCAGGGCATTCTGACAGCCAAGTGGCTTGACCTTTATTAGTGAGCCTGGTTACCCCCTCTCGGAACTACAGACTTAGAAATCGCCAGCTCATATACAGTGCATAAAATATATTTATATATATACCCTTATACACCATTTTAATAAAAAATATCCCAAAAATTCTAAGTCCCTCGGGAAGAGTGAAAGACGCGCACGTTCATTTTCAGAGCTCCTAGAACTTCCTATAAGAAGTTAGCCAAAAAGTAGCTTCGAAAAACGCTTAGGTTAAGTTTCAGAGTTGCTTCTAATGTACCAAAGCTGGACTTAGACATAATTTCACTGTCACAACATTATGGCTGGTTGGAGACAGTCCGAACCACAAGTACCGGGTCCATGGTTCTGGGCGTATACTGGGGGGACTGGGACGACTCCCATTAACCCCTGACTATACCGGGGATACGCTTATGACAATGTCTTTCTGGTCTGTGCTGATGCAGGGCATTCTGGCAGCCAAGTGGCTTGACCTTTATTAGTGAGCCTGGTTAACCCCTCTCGGAACTACAGACTTAGAAATCGCCAGCTCATATACAGTGCATAAAATATATTTATATATATACCCTTATACACCATTTTAATAAAAAATATCACAAAATTCTTCTAAGTCCCTCGGGAAGAGTGAAAGACGCGCACGTTCATTTTCAGAGCTCCTAGACCTTCCTATAAGAAGTTAGCCAAAAAGTAGCTTCGAAAAACGCTTAGGTTAAGTTTCAGAGTTGCTTCTAATGTACCAAAGCTGGACTTAGACATAATTTCACTCTCACAACATTATGGCTGGTTGGAGACAGTCCGAACCACAAGTACCGGGTCCATGGTTCTGGGCGTATACTGGGGGGACTGGGACGACTCCCATTAACCCCTGACTATACCGGGGATACGCTTATGACAATGTCTTTCTGGTCTGTGCTGATGCAGGGCATTCTGGCAGCCAAGTGGCTTGACCTTTATTAGTGAGCCTGGTTAACCCCTCTCGGAACTACAGACTTAGAAATCGCCAGCTCATATACAGTGCATAAAATATATTTATATATATATACCCTTATACACTATTTTAATAAAAAATATCACAAAATTCTTCTAAGTCCCTCGGGAAGAGTGAAAGACGCGCACGTTCATTTTCAGAGCTCCTAGACCTTCCTATAAGAAGTTAGCCAAAAAGTAGCTTCGAAAAACGCTTAGGTTAAGTTTCAGAGTTGGTTCTAATGTACCAAAGCTGGACTTAGACATAATTTCACTCTCACAACATTATGGCTGGTTGGAGACAGTCCGAACCACAAGTACCGGGTCCATGGTTCTGGGCGTATACTGGGGGGACGGGGACGACTCCCATTAACCCCTGACTATACCGGGGATACGCTTATCACAATGCCTTTCTGGTCTGTGCTGAAGCAGGGCATTCTGACAGCCAAGTGGCTTGACCTTTATTAGTGAGCCTGGTTACCCCCTCTCGGAACTACAGACTTAGAAATCGCCAGCTCATATACAGTGCATAAAATATATTTATATATATACCCTTATACACCATTTTAATAAAAAATATCACAAAATTCTTCTAAGTCCCTCGGGAAGAGTGAAAGACGCGCACGTTCATTTTCAGAGCTCCTAGAACTTCCTATAAGAAGTTAGCCAAAAAGTAGCTTCGAAAAACGCTTAGGTTAAGTTTCAGAGTTGCTTCTAATGTACCAAAGCTGGACTTAGACATAATTTCACTGTCACAACATTATGGCTGGTTGGAGACAGTCCGAACCACAAGTACCGGGTCCATGGTTCTGGGCGTATACTGGGGGGACTGGGACGACTCCCATTAACCCCTGACTATACCGGGGATACGCTTATGACAATGTCTTTCTGGTCTGTGCTGATGCAGGGCATTCTGGCAGCCAAGTGGCTTGACCTTTATTAGTGAGCCTGGTTAACCCCTCTCGGAACTACAGACTTAGAAATCGCCAGCTCATATACAGTGCATAAAATATATTTATATATATACCCTTATACACCATTTTAATAAAAAATATCACAAAATTCTTCTAAGTCCCTCGGGAAGAGTGAAAGACGCGCACGTTCATTTTCAGAGCTCCTAGACCTTCCTATAAGAAGTTAGCCAAAAAGTAGCTTCGAAAAACGCTTAGGTTAAGTTTCAGAGTTGCTTCTAATGTACCAAAGCTGGACTTAGACATAATTTCACTCTCACAACATTATGGCTGGTTGGAGACAGTCCGAACCACAAGTACCGGGTCCATGGTTCTGGGCGTATACTGGGGGGACTGGGACGACTCCCATTAACCCCTGACTATACCGGGGATACGCTTATGACAATGTCTTTCTGGTCTGTGCTGATGCAGGGCATTCTGGCAGCCAAGTGGCTTGACCTTTATTAGTGAGCCTGGTTAACCCCTCTCGGAACTACAGACTTAGAAATCGCCAGCTCATATACAGTGCATAAAATATATTTATATATATATACCCTTATACACTATTTTAATAAAAAATATCACAAAATTCTTCTAAGTCCCTCGGGAAGAGTGAAAGACGCGCACGTTCATTTTCAGAGCTCCTAGACCTTCCTATAAGAAGTTAGCCAAAAAGTAGCTTCGAAAAACGCTTAGGTTAAGTTTCAGAGTTGCTTCTAATGTACCAAAGCTGGACTTAGACATAATTTCACTCTCACAACATTATGGCTGGTTGGAGACAGTCCGAACCACAAGTACCGGGTCCATGGTTCTGGGCGTATACTGGGGGGACGGGGACGACTCCCATTAACCCCTGACTATACCGGGGATACGCTTATCACAATGCCTTTCTGGTCTGTGCTGAAGCAGGGCATTCTGACAGCCAAGTGGCTTGACCTTTATTAGTGAGCCTGGTTACCCCCTCTCGGAACTACAGACTTAGAAATCGCCAGCTCATATACAGTGCATAAAATATATTTATATATATACCCTTATACACCATTTTAATAAAAAATATCACAAAATTCTTCTAAGTCCCTCGGGAAGAGTGAAAGACGCGCACGTTCATTTTCAGAGCTCCTAGACCTTCCTATAAGAAGTTAGCCAAAAAGTAGCTTCGAAAAACGCTTAGGTTAAGTTTCAGAGTTGCTTCTAATGTACCAAAGCTGGACTTAGACATAATTTCACTCTCACAACATTATGGCTGGTTGGAGACAGTCCGAACCACAAGTACCGGGTCCATGGTTCTGGGCGTATACTGGGGGGACTGGGACGACTCCCATTAACCCCTGACTATACCGGGGATACGCTTATGACAATGTCTTTCTGGTCTGTGCTGATGCAGGGCATTCTGGCAGCCAAGTGGCTTGACCTTTATTAGTGAGCCTGGTTAACCCCTCTCGGAACTACAGACTTAGAAATCGCCAGCTCATATACAGTGCATAAAATATATTTATATATATACCCTTATACACTATTTTAATAAAAAATATCACAAAATTCTTCTAAGTCCCTCGGGAAGAGTGAAAGACGCGCACGTTCATTTTCAGAGCTCCTAGACCTTCCTATAAGAAGTTAGCCAAAAAGTAGCTTCGAAAAACGCTTAGGTTAAGTTTCAGAGTTGCTTCTAATGTACCAAAGCTGGACTTAGACATCATTTCACTCTCACAACATTATGGCTGGTTGGAGACAGTCCGAACCACAAGTACCGGGTCCATGGTTCTGGGCGTATACTGGGGGGACGGGGACGACTCCCATTAACCCCTGACTATACCGGGGATACGCTTATGACAATGTCTTTCTGGTCTGTGCTGATGCAGGGCATTCTGGCAGCCAAGTGGCTTGACCTTTATTAGTGAGCCTGGTTAACCCCTCTCGGAACTACAGACTTAGAAATCGCCAGCTCATATACAGTGCATAAAATATATTTATATATATACCCTTATACACTATTTTAATAAAAAATATCACAAAATTCTTCTAAGTCCCTCGGGAAGAGTGAAAGACGCGCACGTTCATTTTCAGAGCTCCTAGACCTTCCTATAAGAAGTTAGCCAAAAAGTAGCTTCGAAAAACGCTTAGGTTAAGTTTCAGAGTTGCTTCTAATGTACCAAAGCTGGACTTAGACATAATTTCACTGTCACAACATTATGGCTGGTTGGAGACAGTCCGAACCACAAGTACCGGGTCCATGGTTCTGGGCGTATACTGGGGGGACTGGGACGACTCCCATTAAACCCTGACTATACCGGGGATACGCTTATGACAATGTCTTTCTGGTCTGTGCTGATGCAGGGCATTCTGGCAGCCAAGTGGCTTGACCTTTATTAGTGAGCCTGGTTAACCCCTCTCGGAACTACAGACTTAGAAATCGCCAGCTCATATACAGTGCATAAAATATATTTATATATATACCCTTATACACTATTTTAATAAAAAATATCACAAAATTCTTCTAAGTCCCTCGGGAAGAGTGAAAGACGCGCACGTTCATTTTCAGAGCTCCTAGACCTTCCTATAAGAAGTTAGCCAAAAAGTAGCTTCGAAAAACGCTTAGGTTAAGTTTCAGAGTTGCTTCTAATGTACCAAAGCTGGACTTAGACATCATTTCACTCTCACAACATTATGGCTGGTTGGAGACAGTCCGAACCACAAGTACCGGGTCCATGGTTCTGGGCGTATACTGGGGGGACGGGGACGACTCCCATTAACCCCTGACTATACCGGGGATACGCTTATGACAATGTCTTTCTGGTCTGTGCTGATGCAGGGCATTCTGGCAGCCAAGTGGCTTGACCTTTATTAGTGAGCCTGGTTAACCCCTCTCGGAACTACAGACTTAGAAATCGCCAGCTCATATACAGTGCATAAAATATATTTATATATATACCCTTATACACTATTTTAATAAAAAATATCACAAAATTCTTCTAAGTCCCTCGGGAAGAGTGAAAGACGCGCACGTTCATTTTCAGAGCTCCTAGACCTTCCTATAAGAAGTTAGCCAAAAAGTAGCTTCGAAAAACGCTTAGGTTAAGTTTCAGAGTTGCTTCTAATGTACCAAAGCTGGACTTAGACATAATTTCACTGTCACAACATTATGGCTGGTTGGAGACAGTCCGAACCACAAGTACCGGGTCCATGGTTCTGGGCGTATACTGGGGGGACTGGGACGACTCCCATTAAACCCTGACTATACCGGGGATACGCTTATGACAATGTCTTTCTGGTCTGTGCTGATGCAGGGCATTCTGGCAGCCAAGTGGCTTGACCTTTATTAGTGAGCCTGGTTAACCCCTCTCGGAACTACAGACTTAGAAATCGCCAGCTCATATACAGTGCATAAAATATATTTATATATATACCCTTATACACTATTTTAATAAAAAATATCACAAAATTCTTCTAAGTCCCTCGGGAAGAGTGAAAGACGCGCACGTTCATTTTCAGAGCTCCTAGACCTTCCTATAAGAAGTTAGCCAAAAAGTAGCTTCGAAAAACGCTTAGGTTAAGTTTCAGAGTTGGTTCTAATGTACCAAAGCTGGACTTAGACATAATTTCACTCTCACAACATTATGGCTGGTTGGAGACAGTCCGAACCACAAGTACCGGGTCCATGGTTCTGGGCGTATACTGGGGGGACGGGGACGACTCCCATTAACCCCTGACTATACCGGGGATACGCTTATCACAATGCCTTTCTGGTCTGTGCTGAAGCAGGGCATTCTGACAGCCAAGTGGCTTGACCTTTATTAGTGAGCCTGGTTACCCCCTCTCGGAACTACAGACTTAGAAATCGCCAGCTCATATACAGTGCATAAAATATATTTATATATATACCCTTATACACCATTTTAATAAAAAATATCCCAAAAATTCTAAGTCCCTCGGGAAGAGTGAAAGACGCGCACGTTCATTTTCAGAGCTCCTAGAACTTCCTATAAGAAGTTAGCCAAAAAGTAGCTTCGAAAAACGCTTAGGTTAAGTTTCAGAGTTGCTTCTAATGTACCAAAGCTGGACTTAGACATAATTTCACTGTCACAACATTATGGCTGGTTGGAGACAGTCCGAACCACAAGTACCGGGTCCATGGTTCTGGGCGTATACTGGGGGGACTGGGACGACTCCCATTAACCCCTGACTATACCGGGGATACGCTTATGACAATGTCTTTCTGGTCTGTGCTGATGCAGGGCATTCTGGCAGCCAAGTGGCTTGACCTTTATTAGTGAGCCTGGTTAACCCCTCTCGGAACTACAGACTTAGAAATCGCCAGCTCATATACAGTGCATAAAATATATTTATATATATACCCTTATACACTATTTTAATAAAAAATATCACAAAATTCTTCTAAGTCCCTCGGGAAGAGTGAAAGACGCGCACGTTCATTTTCAGAGCTCCTAGACCTTCCTATAAGAAGTTAGCCAAAAAGTAGCTTCGAAAAACGCTTAGGTTAAGTTTCAGAGTTGCTTCTAATGTACCAAAGCTGGACTTAGACATCATTTCACTCTCACAACATTATGGCTGGTTGGAGACAGTCCGAACCACAAGTACCGGGTCCATGGTTCTGGGCGTATACTGGGGGGACGGGGACGACTCCCATTAACCCCTGACTATACCGGGGATACGCTTATGACAATGTCTTTCTGGTCTGTGCTGATGCAGGGCATTCTGGCAGCCAAGTGGCTTGACCTTTATTAGTGAGCCTGGTTAACCCCTCTCGGAACTACAGACTTAGAAATCGCCAGCTCATATACAGTGCATAAAATATATTTATATATATACCCTTATACACTATTTTAATAAAAAATATCACAAAATTCTTCTAAGTCCCTCGGGAAGAGTGAAAGACGCGCACGTTCATTTTCAGAGCTCCTAGACCTTCCTATAAGAAGTTAGCCAAAAAGTAGCTTCGAAAAACGCTTAGGTTAAGTTTCAGAGTTGCTTCTAATGTACCAAAGCTGGACTTAGACATAATTTCACTGTCACAACATTATGGCTGGTTGGAGACAGTCCGAACCACAAGTACCGGGTCCATGGTTCTGGGCGTATACTGGGGGGACTGGGACGACTCCCATTAAACCCTGACTATACCGGGGATACGCTTATGACAATGTCTTTCTGGTCTGTGCTGATGCAGGGCATTCTGGCAGCCAAGTGGCTTGACCTTTATTAGTGAGCCTGGTTAACCCCTCTCGGAACTACAGACTTAGAAATCGCCAGCTCATATACAGTGCATAAAATATATTTATATATATACCCTTATACACTATTTTAATAAAAAATATCACAAAATTCTTCTAAGTCCCTCGGGAAGAGTGAAAGACGCGCACGTTCATTTTCAGAGCTCCTAGACCTTCCTATAAGAAGTTAGCCAAAAAGTAGCTTCGAAAAACGCTTAGGTTAAGTTTCAGAGTTGGTTCTAATGTACCAAAGCTGGACTTAGACATAATTTCACTCTCACAACATTATGGCTGGTTGGAGACAGTCCGAACCACAAGTACCGGGTCCATGGTTCTGGGCGTATACTGGGGGGACGGGGACGACTCCCATTAACCCCTGACTATACCGGGGATACGCTTATCACAATGCCTTTCTGGTCTGTGCTGAAGCAGGGCATTCTGACAGCCAAGTGGCTTGACCTTTATTAGTGAGCCTGGTTACCCCCTCTCGGAACTACAGACTTAGAAATCGCCAGCTCATATACAGTGCATAAAATATATTTATATATATACCCTTATACACCATTTTAATAAAAAATATCACAAAATTCTTCTAAGTCCCTCGGGAAGAGTGAAAGACGCGCACGTTCATTTTCAGAGCTCCTAGACCTTCCTATAAGAAGTTAGCCAAAAAGTAGCTTCGAAAAACGCTTAGGTTAAGTTTCAGAGTTGCTTCTAATGTACCAAAGCTGGACTTAGACATCATTTCACTCTCACAACATTATGGCTGGTTGGAGACAGTCCGAACCACAAGTACCGGGTCCATGGTTCTGGGCGTATACTGGGGGGACGGGGACGACTCCCATTAACCCCTGACTATACCGGGAATACGCTTATGACAATGTCTTTCTGGTCTGTGCTGATGCAGGGCATTCTGGCAGCCAAGTGGCTTGACCTTTATTAGTGAGCCTGGTTAACCCCTCTCGGAACTACAGACTTAGAAATCGCCAGCTCATATACAGTGCATAAAATATATTTATATATATACCCTTATACACTATTTTAATAAAAAATATCACAAAATTCTTCTAAGTCCCTCGGGAAGAGTGAAAGACGCGCACGTTCATTTTCAGAGCTCCTAGACCTTCCTATAAGAAGTTAGCCAAAAAGTAGCTTCGAAAAACGCTTAGGTTAAGTTTCAGAGTTGCTTCTAATGTACCAAAGCTGGACTTAGACATAATTTCACTGTCACAACATTATGGCTGGTTGGAGACAGTCCGAACCACAAGTACCGGGTCCATGGTTCTGGGCGTATACTGGGGGAACTGGGACGACTCCCATTAACCCCTGACTATACCGGGGATACGCTTATGACAATGTCTTTCTGGTCTGTGCTGATGCAGGGCATTCTGGCAGCCAAGTGGCTTGACCTTTATTAGTGAGCCTGGTTAACC
Source organism: Ascaphus truei (assembly GCF_040206685.1). Lineage (NCBI taxonomy): Eukaryota > Metazoa > Chordata > Amphibia > Anura > Ascaphidae > Ascaphus > Ascaphus truei. The sequence goes on from NC_134483.1 coordinate 281,430,831, forward strand.
CCTCTCGGAACTACAGACTTAGAAATCGCCAGCTCATATACAGTGCATAAAATATATTTATATATATACCCTTATACACTATTTTAATAAAAAATATCACAAAATTCTTCTAAGTCCCTCGGGAAGAGTGAAAGACGCGCACGTTCATTTTCAGAGCTCCTAGACCTTCCTATAAGAAGTTAGCCAAAAAGTAGCTTCGAAAAACGCTTAGGTTAAGTTTCAGAGTTGGTTCTAATGTACCAAAGCTGGACTTAGACATAATTTCACTCTCACAACATTATGGCTGGTTGGAGACAGTCCGAACCACAAGTACCGGGTCCATGGTTCTGGGCGTATACTGGGGGGACGGGGACGACTCCCATTAACCCCTGACTATACCGGGGATACGCTTATCACAATGCCTTTCTGGTCTGTGCTGAAGCAGGGCATTCTGACAGCCAAGTGGCTTGACCTTTATTAGTGAGCCTGGTTACCCCCTCTCGGAACTACAGACTTAGAAATCGCCAGCTCATATACAGTGCATAAAATATATTTATATATATACCCTTATACACCATTTTAATAAAAAATATCACAAAATTCTTCTAAGTCCCTCGGGAAGAGTGAAAGACGCGCACGTTCATTTTCAGAGCTCCTAGACCTTCCTATAAGAAGTTAGCCAAAAAGTAGCTTCGAAAAACGCTTAGGTTAAGTTTCAGAGTTGGTTCTAATGTACCAAAGCTGGACTTAGACATAATTTCACTCTCACAACATTATGGCTGGTTGGAGACAGTCCGAACCACAAGTACCGGGTCCATGGTTCTGGGCGTATACTGGGGGGACGGGGACGACTCCCATTAACCCCTGACTATACCGGGGATACGCTTATCACAATGCCTTTCTGGTCTGTGCTGAAGCAGGGCATTCTGGCAGCCAAGTGGCTTGACCTTTATTAGTGAGCCTGGTTACCCCCTCTCGGAACTACAGACTTAGAAATCGCCAGCTCATATACAGTGCATAAAATATATTTATATATATACCCTTATACACCATTTTAATAAAAAATATCACAAAATTCTTCTAAGTCCCTCGGGAAGAGTGAAAGACGCGCACGTTCATTTTCAGAGCTCCTAGACCTTCCTATAAGAAGTTAGCCAAAAAGTAGCTTCGAAAAACGCTTAGGTTAAGTTTCAGAGTTGCTTCTAATGTACCAAAGCTGGACTTAGACATCATTTCACTCTCACAACATTATGGCTGGTTGGAGACAGTCCGAACCACAAGTACCGGGTCCATGGTTCTGGGCGTATACTGGGGGGACGGGGACGACTCCCATTAACCCCTGACTATACCGGGGATACGCTTATCACAATGCCTTTCTGGTCTGTGCTGAAGCAGGGCATTCTGACAGCCAAGTGGCTTGACCTTTATTAGTGAGCCTGGTTACCCCCTCTCGGAACTACAGACTTAGAAATCGCCAGCTCATATACAGTGCATAAAATATATTTATATATATACCCTTATACACTATTTTAATAAAAAATATCACAAAATTCTTCTAAGTCCCTCGGGAAGAGTGAAAGACGCGCACGTTCATTTTCAGAGCTCCTAGACCTTCCTATAAGAAGTTAGCCAAAAAGTAGCTTCGAAAAACGCTTAGGTTAAGTTTCAGAGTTGCTTCTAATGTACCAAAGCTGGACTTAGACATAATTTCACTCTCACAACATTATGGCTGGTTGGAGACAGTCCGAACCACAAGTACCGGGTCCATGGTTCTGGGCGTATACTGGGGGGACTGGGACGACTCCCATTAACCCCTGACTATACCGGGGATACGCTTATGACAATGTCTTTCTGGTCTGTGCTGATGCAGGGCATTCTGGCAGCCAAGTGGCTTGACCTTTATTAGTGAGCCTGGTTAACCCCTCTCGGAACTACAGACTTAGAAATCGCCAGCTCATATACAGTGCATAAAATATATTTATATATATACCCTTATACACTATTTTAATAAAAAATATCACAAAATTCTTCTAAGTCCCTCGGGAAGAGTGAAAGACGCGCACGTTCATTTTCAGAGCTCCTAGACCTTCCTATAAGAAGTTAGCCAAAAAGTAGCTTCGAAAAACGCTTAGGTTAAGTTTCAGAGTTGCTTCTAATGTACCAAAGCTGGACTTAGACATCATTTCACTCTCACAACATTATGGCTGGTTGGAGACAGTCCGAACCACAAGTACCGGGTCCATGGTTCTGGGCGTATACTGGGGGGACGGGGACGACTCCCATTAACCCCTGACTATACCGGGGATACGCTTATCACAATGCCTTTCTGGTCTGTGCTGAAGCAGGGCATTCTGACAGCCAAGTGGCTTGACCTTTATTAGTGAGCCTGGTTACCCCCTCTCGGAACTACAGACTTAGAAATCGCCAGCTCATATACAGTGCATAAAATATATTTATATATACTGTATACCCTTATACACCATTTTAATAAAAAATATCACAAAATTCTTCTAAGTCCCTCGGGAAGAGTGAAAGACGCGCACGTTCATTTTCAGAGCTCCTAGACCTTCCTATAAGAAGTTAGCCAAAAAGTAGCTTCGAAAAACGCTTAGGTTAAGTTTCAGAGTTGCTTCTAATGTACCAAAGCTGGACTTAGACATCATTTCACTCTCACAACATTATGGCTGGTTGGAGACAGTCCGAACCACAAGTACCGGGTCCATGGTTCTGGGCGTATACTGGGGGGACTGGGACGACTCCCATTAACCCCTGACTATACCGGGGATACGCTTATGACAATTTCTTTCTGGTCTGTGCTGATGCAGGGCATTCTGGCAGCCAAGTGGCTGGACCTTTATTAGTGAGCCTGGTTAACCCCTCTCGGAACTACAGACTTAGAAATCGCCAGCTCATATACAGTGCATAAAATATATTTATATATATACCCTTATACACTATTTTAATAAAAAATATCACAAAATTCTTCTAAGTCCCTCGGGAAGAGTGAAAGACGCGCACGTTCATTTTCAGAGCTCCTAGACCTTCCTATAAGAAGTTAGCCAAAAAGTAGCTTCGAAAAACGCTTAGGTTAAGTTTCAGAGTTGCTTCTAATGTACCAAAGCTGGACTTAGACATCATTTCACTCTCACAACATTATGGCTGGTTGGAGACAGTCCGAACCACAAGTACCGGGTCCATGGTTCTGGGCGTATACTGGGGGGACGGGGACGACTCCCATTAACCCCTGACTATACCGGGGATACGCTTATCACAATGCCTTTCTGGTCTGTGCTGAAGCAGGGCATTCTGACAGCCAAGTGGCTTGACCTTTATTAGTGAGCCTGGTTACCCCCTCTCGGAACTACAGACTTAGAAATCGCCAGCTCATATACAGTGCATAAAATATATTTATATATATACCCTTATACACCATTTTAATAAAAAATATCACAAAATTCTTCTAAGTCCCTCGGGAAGAGTGAAAGACGCGCACGTTCATTTTCAGAGCTCCTAGACCTTCCTATAAGAAGTTAGCCAAAAAGTAGCTTCGAAAAACGCTTAGGTTAAGTTTCAGAGTTGCTTCTAATGTACCAAAGCTGGACTTAGACATAATTTCACTCTCACAACATTATGGCTGGTTGGAGACAGTCCGAACCACAAGTACCGGGTCCATGGTTCTGGGCGTATACTGGGGGGACGGGGACGACTCCCATTAAGCCCTGACTATACCGGGGATACGCTTATCACAATGCCTTTCTGGTCTGTGCTGAAGCAGGGCATTCTGACAGCCAAGTGGCTTGACCTTTATTAGTGAGCCTGGTTACCCCCTCTCGGAACTACAGACTTAGAAATCGCCAGCTCATATACAGTGCATAAAATATATTTATATATATACCCTTATACACCATTTTAATAAAAAATATCACAAAATTCTTCTAAGTCCCTCGGGAAGAGTGAAAGACGCGCACGTTCATTTTCAGAGCTCCTAGACCTTCCTATAAGAAGTTAGCCAAAAAGTAGCTTCGAAAAACGCTTAGGTTAAGTTTCAGAGTTGCTTCTAATGTACCAAAGCTGGACTTAGACATAATTTCACTCTCACAACATTATGGCTGGTTGGAGACAGTCCGAACCACAAGTACCGGGTCCATGGTTCTGGGCGTATACTGGGGGGACTGGGACGACTCCCATTAACCCCTGACTATACCGGGGATACGCTTATGACAATGTCTTTCTGGTCTGTGCTGATGCAGGGCATTCTGGCAGCCAAGTGGCTTGACCTTTATTAGTGAGCCTGGTTAACCCCTCTCGGAACTACAGACTTAGAAATCGCCAGCTCATATACAGTGCATAAAATATATTTATATATATACCCTTATACACTATTTTAATAAAAAATATCACAAAATTCTTCTAAGTCCCTCGGGAAGAGTGAAAGACGCGCACGTTCATTTTCAGAGCTCCTAGACCTTCCTATAAGAAGTTAGCCAAAAAGTAGCTTCGAAAAACGCTTAGGTTAAGTTTCAGAGTTGCTTCTGATGTACCAAAGCTGGACTTAGACATCATTTCACTCTCACAACATTATGGCTGGTTGGAGACAGTCCGAACCACAAGTACCGGGTCCATGGTTCTGGGCGTATACTGGGGGGACGGGGACGACTCCCATTAACCCCTGACTATACCGGGGATACGCTTATCACAATGCCTTTCTGGTCTGTGCTGAAGCAGGGCATTCTGACAGCCAAGTGGCTTGACCTTTATTAGTGAGCCTGGTTACCCCCTCTCGGAACTACAGACTTAGAAATCGCCAGCTCATATACAGTGCATAAAATATATTTATATATACTGTATACCCTTATACACCATTTTAATAAAAAATATCACAAAATTCTTCTAAGTCCCTCGGGAAGAGTGAAAGACGCGCACGTTCATTTTCAGAGCTCCTAGACCTTCCTATAAGAAGTTAGCCAAAAAGTAGCTTCGAAAAACGCTTAGGTTAAGTTTCAGAGTTGCTTCTAATGTACCAAAGCTGGACTTAGACATAATTTCACTCTCACAACATTATGGCTGGTTGGAGACAGTCCGAACCACAAGTACCGGGTCCATGGTTCTGGGCGTATACTGGGGGGACTGGGACGACTCCCATTAACCCCTGACTATACCGGGGATACGCTTATGACAATTTCTTTCTGGTCTGTGCTGATGCAGGGCATTCTGGCAGCCAAGTGGCTGGACCTTTATTAGTGAGCCTGGTTAACCCCTCTCGGAACTACAGACTTAGAAATCGCCAGCTCATATACAGTGCATAAAATATATTTATATATATACCCTTATACACTATTTTAATAAAAAATATCACAAAATTCTTCTAAGTCCCTCGGGAAGAGTGAAAGACGCGCACGTTCATTTTCAGAGCTCCTAGACCTTCCTATAAGAAGTTAGCCAAAAAGTAGCTTCGAAAAACGCTTAGGTTAAGTTTCAGAGTTGCTTCTAATGTACCAAAGCTGGACTTAGACATCATTTCACTCTCACAACATTATGGCTGGTTGGAGACAGTCCGAACCACAAGTACCGGGTCCATGGTTCTGGGCGTATACTGGGGGGACGGGGACGACTCCCATTAACCCCTGACTATACCGGGGATACGCTTATCACAATGCCTTTCTGGTCTGTGCTGAAGCAGGGCATTCTGACAGCCAAGTGGCTTGACCTTTATTAGTGAGCCTGGTTACCCCCTCTCGGAACTACAGACTTAGAAATCGCCAGCTCATATACAGTGCATAAAATATATTTATATATATACCCTTATACACCATTTTAATAAAAAATATCACAAAATTCTTCTAAGTCCCTCGGGAAGAGTGAAAGACGCGCACGTTCATTTTCAGAGCTCCTAGACCTTCCTATAAGAAGTTAGCCAAAAAGTAGCTTCGAAAAACGCTTAGGTTAAGTTTCAGAGTTGCTTCTAATGTACCAAAGCTGGACTTAGACATAATTTCACTCTCACAACATTATGGCTGGTTGGAGACAGTCCGAACCACAAGTACCGGGTCCATGGTTCTGGGCGTATACTGGGGGGACTGGGACGACTCCCATTAACCCCTGACTATACCGGGGATACGCTTATGACAATGTCTTTCTGGTCTGTGCTGATGCAGGGCATTCTGGCAGCCAAGTGGCTTGACCTTTATTAGTGAGCCTGGTTAACCCCTCTCGGAACTACAGACTTAGAAATCGCCAGCTCATATACAGTGCATAAAATATATTTATATATATACCCTTATACACTATTTTAATAAAAAATATCACAAAATTCTTCTAAGTCCCTCGGGAAGAGTGAAAGACGCGCACGTTCATTTTCAGAGCTCCTAGACCTTCCTATAAGAAGTTAGCCAAAAAGTAGCTTCGAAAAACGCTTAGGTTAAGTTTCAGAGTTGCTTCTAATGTACCAAAGCTGGACTTAGACATCATTTCACTCTCACAACATTATGGCTGGTTGGAGACAGTCCGAACCACAAGTACCGGGTCCATGGTTCTGGGCGTATACTGGGGGGACGGGGACGACTCCCATTAACCCCTGACTATACCGGGGATACGCTTATCACAATGCCTTTCTGGTCTGTGCTGAAGCAGGGCATTCTGACAGCCAAGTGGCTTGACCTTTATTAGTGAGCCTGGTTACCCCCTCTCGGAACTACAGACTTAGAAATCGCCAGCTCATATACAGTGCATAAAATATATTTATATATACTGTATACCCTTATACACCATTTTAATAAAAAATATCACAAAATTCTTCTAAGTCCCTCGGGAAGAGTGAAAGACGCGCACGTTCATTTTCAGAGCTCCTAGACCTTCCTATAAGAAGTTAGCCAAAAAGTAGCTTCGAAAAACGCTTAGGTTAAGTTTCAGAGTTGCTTCTAATGTACCAAAGCTGGACTTAGACATAATTTCACTCTCACAACATTATGGCTGGTTGGAGACAGTCCGAACCACAAGTACCGGGTCCATGGTTCTGGGCGTATACTGGGGGGACTGGGACGACTCCCATTAACCCCTGACTATACCGGGGATACGCTTATGACAATTTCTTTCTGGTCTGTGCTGATGCAGGGCTTTCTGGCAGCCAAGTGGCTGGACCTTTATTAGTGAGCCTGGTTAACCCCTCTCGGAACTACAGACTTAGAAATCGCCAGCTCATATACAGTGCATAAAATATATTTATATATATACCCTTATACACTATTTTAATAAAAAATATCACAAAATTCTTCTAAGTCCCTCGGGAAGAGTGAAAGACGCGCACGTTCATTTTCAGAGCTCCTAGACCTTCCTATAAGAAGTTAGCCAAAAAGTAGCTTCGAAAAACGCTTAGGTTAAGTTTCAGAGTTGCTTCTAATGTACCAAAGCTGGACTTAGACATCATTTCACTCTCACAACATTATGGCTGGTTGGAGACAGTCCGAACCACAAGTACCGGGTCCATGGTTCTGGGCGTATACTGGGGGGACGGGGACGACTCCCATTAACCCCTGACTATACCGGGGATACGCTTATCACAATGCCTTTCTGGTCTGTGCTGAAGCAGGGCATTCTGACAGCCAAGTGGCTTGACCTTTATTAGTGAGCCTGGTTACCCCCTCTCGGAACTACAGACTTAGAAATCGCCAGCTCATATACAGTGCATAAAATATATTTATATATATACCCTTATACACCATTTTAATAAAAAATATCACAAAATTCTTCTAAGTCCCTCGGGAAGAGTGAAAGACGCGCACGTTCATTTTCAGAGCTCCTAGACCTTCCTATAAGAAGTTAGCCAAAAAGTAGCTTCTAAAAACGCTTAGGTTAAGTTTCAGAGTTGCTTCTAATGTACCAAAGCTGGACTTAGACATAATTTCACTCTCACAACATTATGGCTGGTTGGAGACAGTCCGAACCACAAGTAACGGGTCCATGGTTCTGGGCGTATACTGGGGTGACTGGGACGACTCCCATTAACCCCTGACTATACCGGGGATACGCTTATGACAATGTCTTTCTGGTCTGTGCTGATGCAGGGCATTCTGGCAGCCAAGTGGCTTGACCTTTATTAGTGAGCCTGGTTAACCCCTCTCGGAACTACAGACTTAGAAATCGCCAGCTCATATACAGTGCATAAAATATATTTATATATATACCCTTATACACTATTTTAATAAAAAATATCACAAAATTCTTCTAAGTCCCTCGGGAAGAGTGAAAGACGCGCACGTTCATTTTCAGAGCTCCTAGACCTTCCTATAAGAAGTTAGCCAAAAAGTAGCTTCGAAAAACGCTTAGGTTAAGTTTCAGAGTTGCTTCTAATGTACCAAAGCTGGACTTAGACATCATTTCACTCTCACAACATTATGGCTGGTTGGAGACAGTCCGAACCACAAGTACCGGGTCCATGGTTCTGGGCGTATACTGGGGGGACTGGGACGACTCCCATTAACCCCTGACTATACCGGGGATACGCTTATGACAATGTCTTTCTGGTCTGTGCTGATGCAGGGCATTCTGGCAGCCAAGTGGCTTGACCTTTATTAGTGAGCCTGGTTACCCCCTCTCGGAACCACAGACTTAGAAATCGCCAGCTCATATACAGTGCATAAAATATATTTATATATATACCCTTATACACCATTTTAATAAAAAATATCACAAAATTCTTCTAAGTCCCTCGGGAAGAGTGAAAGACGCGCACGTTCATTTTCAGAGCTCCTAGACCTTCCTATAAGAAGTTAGCCAAAAAGTAGCTTCGAAAAACGCTTAGGTTAAGTTTCAGAGTTGCTTCTAATGTACCAAAGCTGGACTTAGACATAATTTCACTCTCACAACATTATGGCTGGTTGGAGACAGTCCGAACCACAAGTACCGGGTCCATGGTTCTGGGCGTATACTGGGGGGACTGGGACGACTCCCATTAACCCCTGACTATACCGGGGATACGCTTATGACAATGTCTTTCTGGTCTGTGCTGATGCAGGGCATTCTGGCAGCCAAGTGGCTTGACCTTTATTAGTGAGCCTGGTTAACCCCTCTCGGAACTACAGACTTAGAAATCGCCAGCTCATATACAGTGCATAAAATATATTTATATATATACCCTTATACACTATTTTAATAAAAAATATCACAAAATTCTTCTAAGTCCCTCGGGAAGAGTGAAAGACGCGCACGTTCATTTTCAGAGCTCCTAGACCTTCCTATAAGAAGTTAGCCAAAAAGTAGCTTCGAAAAACGCTTAGGTTAAGTTTCAGAGTTGCTTCTAATGTACCAAAGCTGGACTTAGACATCATTTCACTCTCACAACATTATGGCTGGTTGGAGACAGTCCGAACCACAAGTACCGGGTCCATGGTTCTGGGCGTATACTGGGGGGACGGGGACGACTCCCATTAACCCCTGACTATACCGGGGATACGCTTATGACAATTTCTTTCTGGTCTGTGCTGATGCAGGGCATTCTGGCAGCCAAGTGGCTTGACCTTTATTAGTGAGCCTGGTTAACCCCTCTCGGAACTACAGACTTAGAAATCGCCAGCTCATATACAGTGCATAAAATATATTTATATATATACCCTTATACACTATTTTAATAAAAAATATCACAAAATTCTTCTAAGTCCCTCGGGAAGAGTGAAAGACGCGCACGTTCATTTTCAGAGCTCCTAGACCTTCCTATAAGAAGTTAGCCAAAAAGTAGCTTCGAAAAACGCTTAGGTTAAGTTTCAGAGTTGCTTCTAATGTACCAAAGCTGGACTTAGACATCATTTCACTCTCACAACATTATGGCTGGTTGGAGACAGTCCGAACCACAAGTACCGGGTCCATGGTTCTGGGCGTATACTGGGGGGACGGGGACGACTCCCATTAACCCCTGACTATACCGGGGATACGCTTATCACAATGCCTTTCTGGTCTGTGCTGAAGCAGGGCATTCTGACAGCCAAGTGGCTTGACCTTTATTAGTGAGCCTGGTTACCCCCTCTCGGAACTACAGACTTAGAAATCGCCAGCTCATATACAGTGCATAAAATATATTTATATATATACCCTTATACACCATTTTAATAAAAAATATCACAAAATTCTTCTAAGTCCCTCGGGAAGAGTGAAAGACGCGCACGTTCATTTTCAGAGCTCCTAGACCTTCCTATAAGAAGTTAGCCAAAAAGTAGCTTCTAAAAACGCTTAGGTTAAGTTTCAGAGTTGCTTCTAATGTACCAAAGCTGGACTTAGACATAATTTCACTCTCACAACATTATGGCTGGTTGGAGACAGTCCGAACCACAAGTAACGGGTCCATGGTTCTGGGCGTATACTGGGGTGACTGGGACGACTCCCATTAACCCCTGACTATACCGGGGATACGCTTATGACAATGTCTTTCTGGTCTGTGCTGATGCAGGGCATTCTGGCAGCCAAGTGGCTTGACCTTTATTAGTGAGCCTGGTTAACCCCTCTCGGAACTACAGACTTAGAAATCGCCAGCTCATATACAGTGCATAAAATATATTTATATATATACCCTTATACACTATTTTAATAAAAAATATCACAAAATTCTTCTAAGTCCCTCGGGAAGAGTGAAAGACGCGCACGTTCATTTTCAGAGCTCCTAGACCTTCCTATAAGAAGTTAGCCAAAAAGTAGCTTCGAAAAACGCTTAGGTTAAGTTTCAGAGTTGCTTCTAATGTACCAAAGCTGGACTTAGACATCATTTCACTCTCACAACATTATGGCTGGTTGGAGACAGTCCGAACCACAAGTACCGGGTCCATGGTTCTGGGCGTATACTGGGGGGACTGGGACGACTCCCATTAACCCCTGACTATACCGGGGATACGCTTATGACAATGTCTTTCTGGTCTGTGCTGATGCAGGGCATTCTGGCAGCCAAGTGGCTTGACCTTTATTAGTGAGCCTGGTTACCCCCTCTCGGAACCACAGACTTAGAAATCGCCAGCTCATATACAGTGCATAAAATATATTTATATATATACCCTTATACACCATTTTAATAAAAAATATCACAAAATTCTTCTAAGTCCCTCGGGAAGAGTGAAAGACGCGCACGTTCATTTTCAGAGCTCCTAGACCTTCCTATAAGAAGTTAGCCAAAAAGTAGCTTCGAAAAACGCTTAGGTTAAGTTTCAGAGTTGCTTCTAATGTACCAAAGCTGGACTTAGACATAATTTCACTCTCACAACATTATGGCTGGTTGGAGACAGTCCGAACCACAAGTACCGGGTCCATGGTTCTGGGCGTATACTGGGGGGACTGGGACGACTCCCATTAACCCCTGACTATACCGGGGATACGCTTATGACAATGTCTTTCTGGTCTGTGCTGATGCAGGGCATTCTGGCAGCCAAGTGGCTTGACCTTTATTAGTGAGCCTGGTTAACCCCTCTCGGAACTACAGACTTAGAAATCGCCAGCTCATATACAGTGCATAAAATATATTTATATATATACCCTTATACACTATTTTAATAAAAAATATCACAAAATTCTTCTAAGTCCCTCGGGAAGAGTGAAAGACGCGCACGTTCATTTTCAGAGCTCCTAGACCTTCCTATAAGAAGTTAGCCAAAAAGTAGCTTCGAAAAACGCTTAGGTTAAGTTTCAGAGTTGCTTCTAATGTACCAAAGCTGGACTTAGACATCATTTCACTCTCACAACATTATGGCTGGTTGGAGACAGTCCGAACCACAAGTACCGGGTCCATGGTTCTGGGCGTATACTGGGGGGACGGGGACGACTCCCATTAACCCCTGACTATACCGGGGATACGCTTATGACAATTTCTTTCTGGTCTGTGCTGATGCAGGGCATTCTGGCAGCCAAGTGGCTTGACCTTTATTAGTGAGCCTGGTTAACCCCTCTCGGAACTACAGACTTAGAAATCGCCAGCTCATATACAGTGCATAAAATATATTTATATATATACCCTTATACACTATTTTAATAAAAAATATCACAAAATTCTTCTAAGTCCCTCGGGAAGAGTGAAAGACGCGCACGTTCATTTTCAGAGCTCCTAGACCTTCCTATAAGAAGTTAGCCAAAAAGTAGCTTCGAAAAACGCTTAGGTTAAGTTTCAGAGTTGCTTCTAATGTACCAAAGCTGGACTTAGACATCATTTCACTCTCACAACATTATGGCTGGTTGGAGACAGTCCGAACCACAAGTACCGGGTCCATGGTTCTGGGCGTATACTGGGGGGACGGGGACGACTCCCATTAACCCCTGACTATACCGGGGATACGCTTATCACAATGCCTTTCTGGTCTGTGCTGAAGCAGGGCATTCTGACAGCCAAGTGGCTTGACCTTTATTAGTGAGCCTGGTTACCCCCTCTCGGAACTACAGACTTAGAAATCGCCAGCTCATATACAGTGCATAAAATATATTTATATATATACCCTTATACACCATTTTAATAAAAAATATCACAAAATTCTTCTAAGTCCCTCGGGAAGAGTGAAAGACGCGCACGTTCATTTTCAGAGCTCCTAGACCTTCCTATAAGAAGTTAGCCAAAAAGTAGCTTCGAAAAACGCTTAGGTTAAGTTTCAGAGTTGCTTCTAATGTACCAAAGCTGGACTTAGACATCATTTCACTCTCACAACATTATGGCTGGTTGGAGACAGTCCGAACCACAAGTACCGGGTCCATGGTTCTGGGCGTATACTGGGGGGACTGGGACGACTCCCATTAACCCCTGACTATACCGGGGATACGCTTATGACAATGTCTTTCTGGTCTGTGCTGATGCAGGGCATTCTGGCAGCCAAGTGGCTTGACCTTTATTAGTGAGCCTGGTTACCCCCTCTCGGAACCACAGACTTAGAAATCGCCAGCTCATATACAGTGCATAAAATATATTTATATATATACCCTTATACACCATTTTAATAAAAAATATCACAAAATTCTTCTAAGTCCCTCGGGAAGAGTGAAAGACGCGCACGTTCATTTTCAGAGCTCCTAGACCTTCCTATAAGAAGTTAGCCAAAAAGTAGCTTCGAAAAACGCTTAGGTTAAGTTTCAGAGTTGCTTCTAATGTACCAAAGCTGGACTTAGACATAATTTCACTCTCACAACATTATGGCTGGTTGGAGACAGTCCGAACCACAAGTACCGGGTCCATGGTTCTGGGCGTATACTGGGGGGACTGGGACGACTCCCATTAACCCCTGACTATACCGGGGATACGCTTATGACAATGTCTTTCTGGTCTGTGCTGATGCAGGGCATTCTGGCAGCCAAGTGGCTTGACCTTTATTAGTGAGCCTGGTTAACCCCTCTCGGAACTACAGACTTAGAAATCGCCAGCTCATATACAGTGCATAAAATATATTTATATATATACCCTTATACACTATTTTAATAAAAAATATCACAAAATTCTTCTAAGTCCCTCGGGAAGAGTGAAAGACGCGCACGTTCATTTTCAGAGCTCCTAGACCTTCCTATAAGAAGTTAGCCAAAAAGTAGCTTCGAAAAACGCTTAGGTTAAGTTTCAGAGTTGCTTCTAATGTACCAAAGCTGGACTTAGACATCATTTCACTCTCACAACATTATGGCTGGTTGGAGACAGTCCGAACCACAAGTACCGGGTCCATGGTTCTGGGCGTATACTGGGGGGACGGGGACGACTCCCATTAACCCCTGACTATACCGGGGATACGCTTATCACAATGCCTTTCTGGTCTGTGCTGAAGCAGGGCATTCTGACAGCCAAGTGGCTTGACCTTTATTAGTGAGCCTGGTTACCCCCTCTCGGAACTACAGACTTAGAAATCGCCAGCTCATATACAGTGCATAAAATATATTTATATATATACCCTTATACACCATTTTAATAAAAAATATCACAAAATTCTTCTAAGTCCCTCGGGAAGAGTGAAAGACGCGCACGTTCATTTTCAGAGCTCCTAGACCTTCCTATAAGAAGTTAGCCAAAAAGTAGCTTCGAAAAACGCTTAGGTTAAGTTTCAGAGTTGCTTCTAATGTACCAAAGCTGGACTTAGACATAATTTCACTCTCACAACATTATGGCTGGTTGGAGACAGTCCGAACCACAAGTACCGGGTCCATGGTTCTGGGCGTATACTGGGGGGACTGGGACGACTCCCATTAACCCCTGACTATACCGGGGATACGCTTATGACAATGTCTTTCTGGTCTGTGCTGATGCAGGGCATTCTGGCAGCCAAGTGGCTTGACCTTTATTAGTGAGCCTGGTTAACCCCTCTCGGAACTACAGACTTAGAAATCGCCAGCTCATATACAGTGCATAAAATATATTTATATATATACCCTTATACACTATTTTAATAAAAAATATCACAAAATTCTTCTAAGTCCCTCGGGAAGAGTGAAAGACGCGCACGTTCATTTTCAGAGCTCCTAGACCTTCCTATAAGAAGTTAGCCAAAAAGTAGCTTCGAAAAACGCTTAGGTTAAGTTTCAGAGTTGCTTCTAATGTACCAAAGCTGGACTTAGACATCATTTCACTCTCACAACATTATGGCTGGTTGGAGACAGTCCGAACCACAAGTACCGGGTCCATGGTTCTGGGCGTATACTGGGGGGACGGGGACGACTCCCATTAACCCCTGACTATACCGGGGATACGCTTATCACAATGCCTTTCTGGTCTGTGCTGAAGCAGGGCATTCTGACAGCCAAGTGGCTTGACCTTTATTAGTGAGCCTGGTTACCCCCTCTCGGAACTACAGACTTAGAAATCGCCAGCTCATATACAGTGCATAAAATATATTTATATATACTGTATACCCTTATACACCATTTTAATAAAAAATATCACAAAATTCTTCTAAGTCCCTCGGGAAGAGTGAAAGACGCGCACGTTCATTTTCAGAGCTCCTAGACCTTCCTATAAGAAGTTAGCCAAAAAGTAGCTTCGAAAAACGCTTAGGTTAAGTTTCAGAGTTGCTTCTAATGTACCAAAGCTGGACTTAGACATAATTTCACTCTCACAACATTATGGCTGGTTGGAGACAGTCCGAACCACAAGTACCGGGTCCATGGTTCTGGGCGTATACTGGGGGGACTGGGACGACTCCCATTAACCCCTGACTATACCGGGGATACGCTTATGACAATTTCTTTCTGGTCTGTGCTGATGCAGGGCATTCTGGCAGCCAAGTGGCTGGACCTTTATTAGTGAGCCTGGTTAACCCCTCTCGGAACTACAGACTTAGAAATCGCCAGCTCATATACAGTGCATAAAATATATTTATATATATACCCTTATACACTATTTTAATAAAAAATATCACAAAATTCTTCTAAGTCCCTCGGGAAGAGTGAAAGACGCGCACGTTCATTTTCAGAGCTCCTAGACCTTCCTATAAGAAGTTAGCCAAAAAGTAGCTTCGAAAAACGCTTAGGTTAAGTTTCAGAGTTGCTTCTAATGTACCAAAGCTGGACTTAGACATCATTTCACTCTCACAACATTATGGCTGGTTGGAGACAGTCCGAACCACAAGTACCGGGTCCATGGTTCTGGGCGTATACTGGGGGGACGGGGACGACTCCCATTAACCCCTGACTATACCGGGGATACGCTTATCACAATGCCTTTCTGGTCTGTGCTGAAGCAGGGCATTCTGACAGCCAAGTGGCTTGACCTTTATTAGTGAGCCTGGTTACCCCCTCTCGGAACTACAGACTTAGAAATCGCCAGCTCATATACAGTGCATAAAATATATTTATATATATACCCTTATACACCATTTTAATAAAAAATATCACAAAATTCTTCTAAGTCCCTCGGGAAGAGTGAAAGACGCGCACGTTCATTTTCAGAGCTCCTAGACCTTCCTATAAGAAGTTAGCCAAAAAGTAGCTTCTAAAAACGCTTAGGTTAAGTTTCAGAGTTGCTTCTAATGTACCAAAGCTGGACTTAGACATAATTTCACTCTCACAACATTATGGCTGGTTGGAGACAGTCCGAACCACAAGTAACGGGTCCATGGTTCTGGGCGTATACTGGGGTGACTGGGACGACTCCCATTAACCCCTGACTATACCGGGGATACGCTTATGACAATGTCTTTCTGGTCTGTGCTGATGCAGGGCATTCTGGCAGCCAAGTGGCTTGACCTTTATTAGTGAGCCTGGTTAACCCCTCTCGGAACTACAGACTTAGAAATCGCCAGCTCATATACAGTGCATAAAATATATTTATATATATACCCTTATACACTATTTTAATAAAAAATATCACAAAATTCTTCTAAGTCCCTCGGGAAGAGTGAAAGACGCGCACGTTCATTTTCAGAGCTCCTAGACCTTCCTATAAGAAGTTAGCCAAAAAGTAGCTTCGAAAAACGCTTAGGTTAAGTTTCAGAGTTGCTTCTAATGTACCAAAGCTGGACTTAGACATCATTTCACTCTCACAACATTATGGCTGGTTGGAGACAGTCCGAACCACAAGTACCGGGTCCATGGTTCTGGGCGTATACTGGGGGGACTGGGACGACTCCCATTAACCCCTGACTATACCGGGGATACGCTTATGACAATGTCTTTCTGGTCTGTGCTGATGCAGGGCATTCTGGCAGCCAAGTGGCTTGACCTTTATTAGTGAGCCTGGTTACCCCCTCTCGGAACCACAGACTTAGAAATCGCCAGCTCATATACAGTGCATAAAATATATTTATATATATACCCTTATACACCATTTTAATAAAAAATATCACAAAATTCTTCTAAGTCCCTCGGGAAGAGTGAAAGACGCGCACGTTCATTTTCAGAGCTCCTAGACCTTCCTATAAGAAGTTAGCCAAAAAGTAGCTTCGAAAAACGCTTAGGTTAAGTTTCAGAGTTGCTTCTAATGTACCAAAGCTGGACTTAGACATAATTTCACTCTCACAACATTATGGCTGGTTGGAGACAGTCCGAACCACAAGTACCGGGTCCATGGTTCTGGGCGTATACTGGGGGGACTGGGACGACTCCCATTAACCCCTGACTATACCGGGGATACGCTTATGACAATGTCTTTCTGGTCTGTGCTGATGCAGGGCATTCTGGCAGCCAAGTGGATTGACCTTTATTAGTGAGCCTGGTTAACCCCTCTCGGAACTACAGACTTAGAAATCGCCAGCTCATATACAGTGCATAAAATATATTTATATATATACCCTTATACACTATTTTAATAAAAAATATCACAAAATTCTTCTAAGTCCCTCGGGAAGAGTGAAAGACGCGCACGTTCATTTTCAGAGCTCCTAGACCTTCCTATAAGAAGTTAGCCAAAAAGTAGCTTCGAAAAACGCTTAGGTTAAGTTTCAGAGTTGCTTCTAATGTACCAAAGCTGGACTTAGACATCATTTCACTCTCACAACATTATGGCTGGTTGGAGACAGTCCGAACCACAAGTACCGGGTCCATGGTTCTGGGCGTATACTGGGGGGACGGGGACGACTCCCATTAACCCCTGACTATACCGGGGATACGCTTATGACAATTTCTTTCTGGTCTGTGCTGATGCAGGGCATTCTGGCAGCCAAGTGGCTTGACCTTTATTAGTGAGCCTGGTTAACCCCTCTCGGAACTACAGACTTAGAAATCGCCAGCTCATATACAGTGCATAAAATATATTTATATATATACCCTTATACACTATTTTAATAAAAAATATCACAAAATTCTTCTAAGTCCCTCGGGAAGAGTGAAAGACGCGCACGTTCATTTTCAGAGCTCCTAGACCTTCCTATAAGAAGTTAGCCAAAAAGTAGCTTCGAAAAACGCTTAGGTTAAGTTTCAGAGTTGCTTCTAATGTACCAAAGCTGGACTTAGACATCATTTCACTCTCACAACATTATGGCTGGTTGGAGACAGTCCGAACCACAAGTACCGGGTCCATGGTTCTGGGCGTATACTGGGGGGACGGGGACGACTCCCATTAACCCCTGACTATACCGGGGATACGCTTATCACAATGCCTTTCTGGTCTGTGCTGAAGCAGGGCATTCTGACAGCCAAGTGGCTTGACCTTTATTAGTGAGCCTGGTTACCCCCTCTCGGAACTACAGACTTAGAAATCGCCAGCTCATATACAGTGCATAAAATATATTTATATATATACCCTTATACACCATTTTAATAAAAAATATCACAAAATTCTTCTAAGTCCCTCGGGAAGAGTGAAAGACGCGCACGTTCATTTTCAGAGCTCCTAGACCTTCCTATAAGAAGTTAGCCAAAAAGTAGCTTCGAAAAACGCTTAGGTTAAGTTTCAGAGTTGCTTCTAATGTACCAAAGCTGGACTTAGACATAATTTCACTCTCACAACATTATGGCTGGTTGGAGACAGTCCGAACCACAAGTACCGGGTCCATGGTTCTGGGCGTATACTGGGGGGACTGGGACGACTCCCATTAACCCCTGACTATACCGGGGATACGCTTATGACAATGTCTTTCTGGTCTGTGCTGATGCAGGGCATTCTGGCAGCCAAGTGGCTTGACCTTTATTAGTGAGCCTGGTTACCCCATCTCGGAACCACAGACTTAGAAATCGCCAGCTCATATACAGTGCATAAAATATATTTATATATATACCCTTATACACCATTTTAATAAAAAATATCACAAAATTCTTCTAAGTCCCTCGGGAAGAGTGAAAGACGCGCACGTTCATTTTCAGAGCTCCTAGACCTTCCTATAAGAAGTTAGCCAAAAAGTAGCTTCGAAAAACGCTTAGGTTAAGTTTCAGAGTTGCTTCTAATGTACCAAAGCTGGACTTAGACATAATTTCACTCTCACAACATTATGGCTGGTTGGAGACAGTCCGAACCACAAGTACCGGGTCCATGGTTCTGGGCGTATACTGGGGGGACTGGGACGACTCCCATTAACCCCTGACTATACCGGGGATACGCTTATGACAATGTCTTTCTGGTCTGTGCTGATGCAGGGCATTCTGGCAGCCAAGTGGCTTGACCTTTATTAGTGAGCCTGGTTAACCCCTCTCGGAACTACAGACTTAGAAATCGCCAGCTCATATACAGTGCATAAAATATATTTATATATATACCCTTATACACTATTTTAATAAAAAATATCACAAAATTCTTCTAAGTCCCTCGGGAAGAGTGAAAGACGCGCACGTTCATTTTCAGAGCTCCTAGACCTTCCTATAAGAAGTTAGCCAAAAAGTAGCTTCGAAAAACGCTTAGGTTAAGTTTCAGAGTTGCTTCTAATGTACCAAAGCTGGACTTAGACATCATTTCACTCTCACAACATTATGGCTGGTTGGAGACAGTCCGAACCACAAGTACCGGGTCCATGGTTCTGGGCGTATACTGGGGGGACGGGGACGACTCCCATTAACCCCTGACTATACCGGGGATACGCTTATGACAATTTCTTTCTGGTCTGTGCTGATGCAGGGCATTCTGGCAGCCAAGTGGCTGGACCTTTATTAGTGAGCCTGGTTAACCCCTCTCGGAACTACAGACTTAGAAATCGCCAGCTCATATACAGTGCATAAAATATATTTATATATATACCCTTATACACTATTTTAATAAAAAATATCACAAAATTCTTCTAAGTCCCTCGGGAAGAGTGAAAGACGCGCACGTTCATTTTCAGAGCTCCTAGACCTTCCTATAAGAAGTTAGCCAAAAAGTAGCTTCTAAAAACGCTTAGGTTAAGTTTCAGAGTTGCTTCTAATGTACCAAAGCTGGACTTAGACATAATTTCACTCTCACAACATTATGGCTGGTTGGAGACAGTCCGAACCACAAGTACCGGGTCCATGGTTCTGGGCGTATACTGGGGGGACTGGGACGACTCCCATTAACCCCTGACTATACCGGGGATACGCTTATACAATGTCTTTCTGGTCTGTGCTGATGCAGGGCATTCTGGCAGCCAAGTGGCTTGACCTTTATTAGTGAGCCTGGTTACCCCCTCTCGGAACTACAGACTTAGAAATCGCCAGCTCATATACAGTGCATAAAATATATTTATATATATACCCTTATACACTATTTTAATAAAAAATATCACAAAATTCTTCTAAGTCCCTCGGGAAGAGTGAAAGACGCGCACGTTCATTTTCAGAGCTCCTAGACCTTCCTATAAGAAGTTAGCCAAAAAGTAGCTTCGAAAAACGCTTAGGTTAAGTTTCAGAGTTGCTTCTAATGTACCAAAGCTGGACTTAGACATCATTTCACTCACAACATTATGGCTGGTTGGAGACAGTCCGAACCACAAGTACCGGGTCCATGGTTCTGGGCGTATACTGGGGGGACGGGGACGACTCCCATTAACCCCTGACTATACCGGGGATACGCTTATGACAATTTCTTTCTGGTCTGTGCTGATGCAGGGCATTCTGGCAGCCAAGTGGCTGGACCTTTATTAGTGAGCCTGGTTAACCCCTCTCGGAACTACAGACTTAGAAATCGCCAGCTCATATACAGTGCATAAAATATATTTATATATATACCCTTATACACTATTTTAATAAAAAATATCACAAAATTCTTCTAAGTCCCTCGGGAAGAGTGAAAGACGCGCACGTTCATTTTCAGAGCTCCTAGACCTTCCTATAAGAAGTTAGCCAAAAAGTAGCTTCTAAAAACGCTTAGGTTAAGTTTCAGAGTTGCTTCTAATGTACCAAAGCTGGACTTAGACATAATTTCACTCTCACAACATTATGGCTGGTTGGAGACAGTCCGAACCACAAGTACCGGGTCCATGGTTCTGGGCGTATACTGGGGGGACTGGGACGACTCCCATTAACCCCTGACTATACCGGGGATACGCTTATACAATGTCTTTCTGGTCTGTGCTGATGCAGGGCATTCTGGCAGCCAAGTGGCTTGACCTTTATTAGTGAGCCTGGTTACCCCCTCTCGGAACTACAGACTTAGAAATCGCCAGCTCATATA
Source organism: Ascaphus truei (assembly GCF_040206685.1). Classification (NCBI taxonomy): domain Eukaryota; kingdom Metazoa; phylum Chordata; class Amphibia; order Anura; family Ascaphidae; genus Ascaphus; species Ascaphus truei. The sequence goes on from NC_134483.1 coordinate 281,451,787, forward strand.
CAGTGCATAAAATATATTTATATATATACCCTTATACACCATTTTAATAAAAAATATCACAAAATTCTTCTAAGTCCCTCGGGAAGAGTGAAAGACGCGCACGTTCATTTTCAGAGCTCCTAGACCTTCCTATAAGAAGTTAGCCAAAAAGTAGCTTCGAAAAACGCTTAGGTTAAGTTTCAGAGTTGCTTCTAATGTACCAAAGCTGGACTTAGACATAATTTCACTCTCACAACATTATGGCTGGTTGGAGACAGTCCGAACCACAAGTACCGGGTCCATGGTTCTGGGCGTATACTGGGGGGACTGGGACGACTCCCATTAACCCCTGACTATACCGGGGATACGCTTATACAATGTCTTTCTGGTCTGTGCTGATGCAGGGCATTCTGGCAGCCAAGTGGCTTGACCTTTATTAGTGAGCCTGGTTACCCCCTCTCGGAACTACAGACTTAGAAATCGCCAGCTCATATACAGTGCATAAAATATATTTATATATATACCCTTATACACCATTTTAATAAAAAATATCACAAAATTCTTCTAAGTCCCTCGGGAAGAGTGAAAGACGCGCACGTTCATTTTCAGAGCTCCTAGACCTTCCTATAAGAAGTTAGCCAAAAAGTAGCTTCGAAAAACGCTTAGGTTAAGTTTCAGAGTTGCTTCTAATGTACCAAAGCTGGACTTAGACATAATTTCACTCTCACAACATTATGGCTGGTTGGAGACAGTCCGAACCACAAGTACCGGGTCCATGGTTCTGGGCGTATACTGGGGGGACTGGGACGACTCCCATTAACCCCTGACTATACCGGGGATACGCTTATGACAATGTCTTTCTGGTCTGTGCTGATGCAGGGCATTCTGGCAGCCAAGTGGCTTGACCTTTATTAGTGAGCCTGGTTACCCCATCTCGGAACCACAGACTTAGAAATCGCCAGCTCATATACAGTGCATAAAATATATTTATATATATACCCTTATACACCATTTTAATAAAAAATATCACAAAATTCTTCTAAGTCCCTCGGGAAGAGTGAAAGACGCGCACGTTCATTTTCAGAGCTCCTAGACCTTCCTATAAGAAGTTAGCCAAAAAGTAGCTTCGAAAAACGCTTAGGTTAAGTTTCAGAGTTGCTTCTAATGTACCAAAGCTGGACTTAGACATAATTTCACTCTCACAACATTATGGCTGGTTGGAGACAGTCCGAACCACAAGTACCGGGTCCATGGTTCTGGGCGTATACTGGGGGGACTGGGACGACTCCCATTAACCCCTGACTATACCGGGGATACGCTTATGACAATGTCTTTCTGGTCTGTGCTGATGCAGGGCATTCTGGCAGCCAAGTGGCTTGACCTTTATTAGTGAGCCTGGTTAACCCCTCTCGGAACTACAGACTTAGAAATCGCCAGCTCATATACAGTGCATAAAATATATTTATATATATACCCTTATACACTATTTTAATAAAAAATATCACAAAATTCTTCTAAGTCCCTCGGGAAGAGTGAAAGACGCGCACGTTCATTTTCAGAGCTCCTAGACCTTCCTATAAGAAGTTAGCCAAAAAGTAGCTTCGAAAAACGCTTAGGTTAAGTTTCAGAGTTGCTTCTAATGTACCAAAGCTGGACTTAGACATCATTTCACTCTCACAACATTATGGCTGGTTGGAGACAGTCCGAACCACAAGTACCGGGTCCATGGTTCTGGGCGTATACTGGGGGGACGGGGACGACTCCCATTAACCCCTGACTATACCGGGGATACGCTTATGACAATTTCTTTCTGGTCTGTGCTGATGCAGGGCATTCTGGCAGCCAAGTGGCTGGACCTTTATTAGTGAGCCTGGTTAACCCCTCTCGGAACTACAGACTTAGAAATCGCCAGCTCATATACAGTGCATAAAATATATTTATATATATACCCTTATACACTATTTTAATAAAAAATATCACAAAATTCTTCTAAGTCCCTCGGGAAGAGTGAAAGACGCGCACGTTCATTTTCAGAGCTCCTAGACCTTCCTATAAGAAGTTAGCCAAAAAGTAGCTTCTAAAAACGCTTAGGTTAAGTTTCAGAGTTGCTTCTAATGTACCAAAGCTGGACTTAGACATAATTTCACTCTCACAACATTATGGCTGGTTGGAGACAGTCCGAACCACAAGTACCGGGTCCATGGTTCTGGGCGTATACTGGGGGGACTGGGACGACTCCCATTAACCCCTGACTATACCGGGGATACGCTTATACAATGTCTTTCTGGTCTGTGCTGATGCAGGGCATTCTGGCAGCCAAGTGGCTTGACCTTTATTAGTGAGCCTGGTTACCCCCTCTCGGAACTACAGACTTAGAAATCGCCAGCTCATATACAGTGCATAAAATATATTTATATATATACCCTTATACACTATTTTAATAAAAAATATCACAAAATTCTTCTAAGTCCCTCGGGAAGAGTGAAAGACGCGCACGTTCATTTTCAGAGCTCCTAGACCTTCCTATAAGAAGTTAGCCAAAAAGTAGCTTCGAAAAACGCTTAGGTTAAGTTTCAGAGTTGCTTCTAATGTACCAAAGCTGGACTTAGACATCATTTCACTCACAACATTATGGCTGGTTGGAGACAGTCCGAACCACAAGTACCGGGTCCATGGTTCTGGGCGTATACTGGGGGGACGGGGACGACTCCCATTAACCCCTGACTATACCGGGGATACGCTTATGACAATTTCTTTCTGGTCTGTGCTGATGCAGGGCATTCTGGCAGCCAAGTGGCTGGACCTTTATTAGTGAGCCTGGTTAACCCCTCTCGGAACTACAGACTTAGAAATCGCCAGCTCATATACAGTGCATAAAATATATTTATATATATACCCTTATACACTATTTTAATAAAAAATATCACAAAATTCTTCTAAGTCCCTCGGGAAGAGTGAAAGACGCGCACGTTCATTTTCAGAGCTCCTAGACCTTCCTATAAGAAGTTAGCCAAAAAGTAGCTTCTAAAAACGCTTAGGTTAAGTTTCAGAGTTGCTTCTAATGTACCAAAGCTGGACTTAGACATAATTTCACTCTCACAACATTATGGCTGGTTGGAGACAGTCCGAACCACAAGTACCGGGTCCATGGTTCTGGGCGTATACTGGGGGGACTGGGACGACTCCCATTAACCCCTGACTATACCGGGGATACGCTTATACAATGTCTTTCTGGTCTGTGCTGATGCAGGGCATTCTGGCAGCCAAGTGGCTTGACCTTTATTAGTGAGCCTGGTTACCCCCTCTCGGAACTACAGACTTAGAAATCGCCAGCTCATATACAGTGCATAAAATATATTTATATATATACCCTTATACACCATTTTAATAAAAAATATCACAAAATTCTTCTAAGTCCCTCGGGAAGAGTGAAAGACGCGCACGTTCATTTTCAGAGCTCCTAGACCTTCCTATAAGAAGTTAGCCAAAAAGTAGCTTCGAAAAACGCTTAGGTTAAGTTTCAGAGTTGCTTCTAATGTACCAAAGCTGGACTTAGACATAATTTCACTCTCACAACATTATGGCTGGTTGGAGACAGTCCGAACCACAAGTACCGGGTCCATGGTTCTGGGCGTATACTGGGGGGACTGGGACGACTCCCATTAACCCCTGACTATACCGGGGATACGCTTATACAATGTCTTTCTGGTCTGTGCTGATGCAGGGCATTCTGGCAGCCAAGTGGCTTGACCTTTATTAGTGAGCCTGGTTACCCCCTCTCGGAACTACAGACTTAGAAATCGCCAGCTCATATACAGTGCATAAAATATATTTATATATATACCCTTATACACCATTTTAATAAAAAATATCACAAAATTCTTCTAAGTCCCTCGGGAAGAGTGAAAGACGCGCACGTTCATTTTCAGAGCTCCTAGACCTTCCTATAAGAAGTTAGCCAAAAAGTAGCTTCGAAAAACGCTTAGGTTAAGTTTCAGAGTTGCTTCTAATGTACCAAAGCTGGACTTAGACATAATTTCACTCTCACAACATTATGGCTGGTTGGAGACAGTCCGAACCACAAGTACCGGGTCCATGGTTCTGGGCGTATACTGGGGGGACTGGGACGACTCCCATTAACCCCTGACTATACCGGGGATACGCTTATGACAATGTCTTTCTGGTCTGTGCTGATGCAGGGCATTCTGGCAGCCAAGTGGCTTGACCTTTATTAGTGAGCCTGGTTACCCCCTCTCGGAACCACAGACTTAGAAATCGCCAGCTCATATACAGTGCATAAAATATATTTATATATATACCCTTATACACCATTTTAATAAAAAATATCACAAAATTCTTCTAAGTCCCTCGGGAAGAGTGAAAGACGCGCACGTTCATTTTCAGAGCTCCTAGACCTTCCTATAAGAAGTTAGCCAAAAAGTAGCTTCTAAAAACGCTTAGGTTAAGTTTCAGAGTTGCTTCTAATGTACCAAAGCTGGACTTAGACATAATTTCACTCTCACAACATTATGGCTGGTTGGAGACAGTCCGAACCACAAGTACCGGGTCCATGGTTCTGGGCGTATACTGGGGGGACTGGGACGACTCCCATTAACCCCTGACTATACCGGGGATACGCTTATACAATGTCTTTCTGGTCTGTGCTGATGCAGGGCATTCTGGCAGCCAAGTGGCTTGACCTTTATTAGTGAGCCTGGTTAACCCCTCTCGGAACTACAGACTTAGAAATCGCCAGCTCATATACAGTGCATAAAATATATTTATATATATACCCTTATACACTATTTTAATAAAAAATATCACAAAATTCTTCTAAGTCCCTCGGGAAGAGTGAAAGACGCGCACGTTCATTTTCAGAGCTCCTAGACCTTCCTATAAGAAGTTAGCCAAAAAGTAGCTTCGAAAAACGCTTAGGTTAAGTTTCAGAGTTGCTTCTAATGTACCAAAGCTGGACTTAGACATCATTTCACTCTCACAACATTATGGCTGGTTGGAGACAGTCCGAACCACAAGTACCGGGTCCATGGTTCTGGGCGTATACTGGGGGGACGGGGACGACTCCCATTAACCCCTGACTATACCGGGGATACGCTTATCACAATGCCTTTCTGGTCTGTGCTGAAGCAGGGCATTCTGACAGCCAAGTGGCTTGACCTTTATTAGTGAGCCTGGTTACCCCCTCTCGGAACTACAGACTTAGAAATCGCCAGCTCATATACAGTGCATAAAATATATTTATATATATACCCTTATACACCATTTTAATAAAAAATATCACAAAATTCTTCTAAGTCCCTCGGGAAGAGTGAAAGACGCGCACGTTCATTTTCAGAGCTCCTAGACCTTCCTATAAGAAGTTAGCCAAAAAGTAGCTTCGAAAAACGCTTAGGTTAAGTTTCAGAGTTGCTTCTAATGTACCAAAGCTGGACTTAGACATAATTTCACTCTCACAACATTATGGCTGGTTGGAGACAGTCCGAACCACAAGTACCGGGTCCATGGTTCTGGGCGTATACTGGGGGGACTGGGACGACTCCCATTAACCCCTGACTATACCGGGGATACGCTTATGACAATGTCTTTCTGGTCTGTGCTGATGCAGGGCATTCTGGCAGCCAAGTGGCTTGACCTTTATTAGTGAGCCTGGTTACCCCCTCTCGGAACCACAGACTTAGAAATCGCCAGCTCATATACAGTGCATAAAATATATTTATATATATACCCTTATACACCATTTTAATAAAAAATATCACAAAATTCTTCTAAGTCCCTCGGGAAGAGTGAAAGACGCGCACGTTCATTTTCAGAGCTCCTAGACCTTCCTATAAGAAGTTAGCCAAAAAGTAGCTTCGAAAAACGCTTAGGTTAAGTTTCAGAGTTGCTTCTAATGTACCAAAGCTGGACTTAGACATAATTTCACTCTCACAACATTATGGCTGGTTGGAGACAGTCCGAACCACAAGTACCGGGTCCATGGTTCTGGGCGTATACTGGGGGGACTGGGACGACTCCCATTAACCCCTGACTATACCGGGGATACGCTTATGACAATGTCTTTCTGGTCTGTGCTGATGCAGGGCATTCTGGCAGCCAAGTGGCTTGACCTTTATTAGTGAGCCTGGTTAACCCCTCTCGGAACTACAGACTTAGAAATCGCCAGCTCATATACAGTGCATAAAATATATTTATATATATACCCTTATACACTATTTTAATAAAAAATATCACAAAATTCTTCTAAGTCCCTCGGGAAGAGTGAAAGACGCGCACGTTCATTTTCAGAGCTCCTAGACCTTCCTATAAGAAGTTAGCCAAAAAGTAGCTTCGAAAAACGCTTAGGTTAAGTTTCAGAGTTGCTTCTAATGTACCAAAGCTGGACTTAGACATCATTTCACTCTCACAACATTATGGCTGGTTGGAGACAGTCCGAACCACAAGTACCGGGTCCATGGTTCTGGGCGTATACTGGGGGGACGGGGACGACTCCCATTAACCCCTGACTATACCGGGGATACGCTTATGACAATTTCTTTCTGGTCTGTGCTGATGCAGGGCATTCTGGCAGCCAAGTGGCTGGACCTTTATTAGTGAGCCTGGTTAACCCCTCTAGGAACTACAGACTTAGAAATCGCCAGCTCATATACAGTGCATAAAATATATTTATATATATACCCTTATACACTATTTTAATAAAAAATATCACAAAATTCTTCTAAGTCCCTCGGGAAGAGTGAAAGACGCGCACGTTCATTTTCAGAGCTCCTAGACCTTCCTATAAGAAGTTAGCCAAAAAGTAGCTTCTAAAAACGCTTAGGTTAAGTTTCAGAGTTGCTTCTAATGTACCAAAGCTGGACTTAGACATAATTTCACTCTCACAACATTATGGCTGGTTGGAGACAGTCCGAACCACAAGTACCGGGTCCATGGTTCTGGGCGTATACTGGGGGGACTGGGACGACTCCCATTAACCCCTGACTATACCGGGGATAAGCTTATACAATGTCTTTCTGGTCTGTGCTGATGCAGGGCATTCTGGCAGCCAAGTGGCTTGACCTTTATTAGTGAGCCTGGTTAACCCCTCTCGGAACTACAGACTTAGAAATCGCCAGCTCATATACAGTGCATAAAATATATTTATATATATACCCTTATACACTATTTTAATAAAAAATATCACAAAATTCTTCTAAGTCCCTCGGGAAGAGTGAAAGACGCGCACGTTCATTTTCAGAGCTCCTAGACCTTCCTATAAGAAGTTAGCTAAAAAGTAGCTTCGAAAAACGCTTAGGTTAAGTTTCAGAGTTGCTTCTAATGTACCAAAGCTGGACTTAGACATCATTTCACTCTCACAACATTATGGCTGGTTGGAGACAGTCCGAACCACAAGTACCGGGTCCATGGTTCTGGGCGTATACTGGGGGGACGGGGACGACTCCCATTAACCCCTGACTATACCGGGGATACGCTTATCACAATGCCTTTCTGGTCTGTGCTGAAGCAGGGCATTCTGACAGCCAAGTGGCTTGACCTTTATTAGTGAGCCTGGTTACCCCCTCTCGGAACTACAGACTTAGAAATCGCCAGCTCATATACAGTGCATAAAATATATTTATATATATACCCTTATACACCATTTTAATAAAAAATATCACAAAATTCTTCTAAGTCCCTCGGGAAGAGTGAAAGACGCGCACGTTCATTTTCAGAGCTCCTAGACCTTCCTATAAGAAGTTAGCCAAAAAGTAGCTTCGAAAAACGCTTAGGTTAAGTTTCAGAGTTGCTTCTAATGTACCAAAGCTGGACTTAGACATAATTTCACTCTCACAACATTATGGCTGGTTGGAGACAGTCCGAACCACAAGTACCGGGTCCATGGTTCTGGGCGTATACTGGGGGGACTGGGACGACTCCCATTAACCCCTGACTATACCGGGGATACGCTTATGACAATGTCTTTCTGGTCTGTGCTGATGCAGGGCATTCTGGCAGCCAAGTGGCTTGACCTTTATTAGTGAGCCTGGTTACCCCCTCTCGGAACCACAGACTTAGAAATCGCCAGCTCATATACAGTGCATAAAATATATTTATATATATACCCTTATACACCATTTTAATAAAAAATATCACAAAATTCTTCTAAGTCCCTCGGGAAGAGTGAAAGACGCGCACGTTCATTTTCAGAGCTCCTAGACCTTCCTATAAGAAGTTAGCCAAAAAGTAGCTTCGAAAAACGCTTAGGTTAAGTTTCAGAGTTGCTTCTAATGTACCAAAGCTGGACTTAGACATAATTTCACTCTCACAACATTATGGCTGGTTGGAGACAGTCCGAACCACAAGTACCGGGTCCATGGTTCTGGGCGTATACTGGGGGGACGGGGACGACTCCCATTAACCCCTGACTATACCGGGGATACGCTTATGACAATGTCTTTCTGGTCTGTGCTGAAGCAGGGCATTCTGGCAGCCAAGTGGCTTGACCTTTATTAGTGAGCCTGGTTAACCCCTCTCGGAACTACAGACTTAGAAATCGCCAGCTCATATACAGTGCATAAAATATATTTATATATATACCCTTATACACTATTTTAATAAAAAATATCACAAAATTCTTCTAAGTCCCTCGGGAAGAGTGAAAGACGCGCACGTTCATTTTCAGAGCTCCTAGACCTTCCTATAAGAAGTTAGCCAAAAAGTAGCTTCGAAAAACGCTTAGGTTAAGTTTCAGAGTTGCTTCTAATGTACCAAAGCTGGACTTAGACATAATTTCACTCTCACAACATTATGGCTGGTTGGAGACAGTCCGAACCACAAGTACCGGGTCCATGGTTCTGGGCGTATACTGGGGGGACTGGGACGACTCCCATTAACCCCTGACTATACCGGGGATACGCATATGACAATGTCTTTCTGGTCTGTGCTGATGCAGGGCATTCTGGCAGCCAAGTGGCTTGACCTTTATTAGTGAGCCTGGTTAACCCCTCTCGGAACTACAGACTTAGAAATCGCCAGCTCATATACAGTGCATAAAATATATTTATATATATACCCTTATACACTATTTTAATAAAAAATATCACAAAATTCTTCTAAGTCCCTCGGGAAGAGTGAAAGACGCGCACGTTCATTTTCAGAGCTCCTAGACCTTCCTATAAGAAGTTAGTCAAAATGTAGCTTCGAAAAACGCTTAGGTTAAGTTTCAGAGTTGCTTCTAATGTACCAAAGCTGGACTTAGACATCATTTCACTCTCACAACATTATGGCTGGTTGGAGACAGTCCGAACCACAAGTACCGGGTCCATGGTTCTGGGCGTATACTGGGGGGACGGGGACGACTCCCATTAACCCCTGACTATACCGGGGATACGCTTATCACAATGCCTTTCTGGTCTGTGCTGAAGCAGGGCATTCTGACAGCCAAGTGGCTTGACCTTTATTAGTGAGCCTGGTTACCCCCTCTCGGAACTACAGACTTAGAAATCGCCAGCTCATATACAGTGCATAAAATATATTTATATATATATACCCTTATACACCATTTTAATAAAAAATACTGTATCACAAAATTCTTCTAAGTCCCTCGGGAAGAGAGAAAGACGCGCACGTTCATTTTCAGAGCTCCTAGACCTTCCTATAAGAAGTTAGCCAAAAAGTAGCTTCGAAAAACGCTTAGGTTAAGTTTCAGAGTTGCTTCTAATGTACCAAAGCTGGACTTAGACATCATTTCACTCTCACAACATTATGGCTGGTTGGAGACAGTCCGAACCACAAGTACCGGGTCCATGGTTCTGGGCGTATACTGGGGGGACTGGGACGACTCCCATTAACCCCTGACTATACCGGGGATACGCTTATGACAATTTCTTTCTGGTCTGTGCTGATGCAGGGCATTCTGGCAGCCAAGTGGCTTGACCTTTATTAGTGAGCCTGGTTAACCCCTCTCGGAACTACAGACTTAGAAATCGCCAGCTCATATACAGTGCATAAAATATATTTATATATATACCCTTATACACTATTTTAATAAAAAATGTCACAAAATTCTTCTAAGTCCCTCGGGAAGAGTGAAAGACGCGCACGTTCATTTTCAGAGCTCCTAGACCTTCCTATAAGAAGTTAGCCAAAAAGTAGCTTCGAAAAACGCTTAGGTTAAGTTTCAGAGTTGCTTCTAATGTACCAAAGCTGGACTTAGACATCATTTCACTCTCACAACATTATGGCTGGTTGGAGACTGTCCGAAACACAAGTACCGGGTCCATGGTTCTGGGCGTATACTGGGGGGACGGGGACGACTCCCATTAACCCCTGACTATACCGGGGATACGCTTATCACAATGCCTTTCTGGTCTGTGCTGAAGCAGGGCATTCTGACAGCCAAGTGGCTTGACCTTTATTAGTGAGCCTGGTTACCCCCTCTCGGAACTACAGACTTAGAAATCGCCAGCTCATATACAGTGCATAAAATATATTTATATATATACCCTTATACACCATTTTAATAAAAAATATCACAAAATTCTTCTAAGTCCCTCGGGAAGAGTGAAAGACGCGCACGTTCATTTTCAGAGCTCATAGACCTTCCTATAAGAAGTTAGCCAAAAAGTAGCTTCGAAAAACGCTTAGGTTAAGTTTCAGAGTTGCTTCTAATGTACCAAAGCTGGACTTAGACATAATTTCACTCTCACAACATTATGGCTGGTTGGAGACAGTCCGAAACACAAGTACCGGGTCCATGGTTCTGGGCGTATACTGGGGGGACGGGGACGACTCCCATTAACCCCTGACTATACCGGGGATACGCTTATCACAATGCCTTTCTGGTCTGTGCTGAAGCAGGGCATTCTGACAGCCAAGTGGCTTGACCTTTATTAGTGAGCCTGGTTACCCCCTCTCGGAACTACAGACTTAGAAATCGCCAGCTCATATACAGTGCATAAAATATATTTATATATATACCCTTATACACCATTTTAATAAAAAATATCACAAAATTCTTCTAAGTCCCTCGGGAAGAGTGAAAGACGCGCACGTTCATTTTCAGAGCTCCTAGACATTCCTATAAGAAGTAAGCCAAAAAGTAGCTTCGAAAAACGCTTAGGTTAAGTTTCAGAGTTGCTTCTAATGTACCAAAGCTGGACTTAGACATAATTTCACTCTCACAACATTATGGCTGGTTGGAGACAGTCCGAACCACAAGTACCGGGTCCATGGTTCTGGGCGTATACTGGGGGGACGGGGACGACTCCCATTAACCCCTGACTATACCGGGGAAACACTTATCACAATGCCTTTCTGGTCTGTGCTGAAGCAGGGCATTCTGACAGCCAAGTGGCTTGACCTTTATTAGTGAGCCTGGTTACCCCCTCTCGGAACTACAGACTTAGAAATCGCCAGCTCATATACAGTGCATAAAATATATTTATATATATACCCTTATACACCATTTTAATAAAAAATATCACAAAATTCTTCTAAGTCCCTCGGGAAGAGTGAAAGACGCGCACGTTCATTTTCAGAGCTCCTAGACCTTCCTATAAGTAGTTAGCCAAAAAGTAGCTTCGAAAAACGCTTAGGTTAAGTTTCAGAGTTGCTTCTAATGTACCAAAGCTGGACTTAGACATAATTTCACTCTCACAACATTATGGCTGGTTGGAGACAGTCCGAACCACAAGTACCGGGTCCATGGTTCTGGGCGTATACTGGGGGGACGGGGACGACTCCCATTAACCCCTGACTATACCGGGGATACGCTTATGACAATGTCTTTCTGGTCTGTGCTGATGCAGGGCATTCTGGTAGCCAAGTGGCTTGACCTTTATTAGTGAGCCTGGTTAACCCCTCTCGGAACTACAGACTTAGAAATCGCCAGCTCATATACAGTGCATAAAATATATTTATATATATACCCTTATACACTATTTTAATAAAAAATATCACAAAATTCTTCTAAGTCCCTCGGGAAGAGTGAAAGACGCGCACGTTCATTTTCAGAGCTCCTAGACCTTCCTATAAGAAGTTAGCCAAAAAGTAGCTTCGAAAAACGCTTAGGTTAAGTTTCAGAGTTGCTTCTAATGTACCAAAGCTGGACTTAGACATCATTTCACTCTCACAACATTATGGCTGGTTGGAGACAGTCCGAACCACAAGTACCGGGTCCATGGTTCTGGGCGTATACTGGGGGGACGGGGACGACTCCCATTAACCCCTGACTATACCGGGGATACGCTTATGACAATTTCTTTCTGGTCTGTGCTGATGCAGGGCATTCTGGCAGCCAAGTGGCTGGACCTTTATTAGTGAGCCTGGTTAACCCCTCTAGGAACTACAGACTTAGAAATCGCCAGCTCATATACAGTGCATAAAATATATTTATATATATACCCTTATACACTATTTTAATAAAAAATATCACAAAATTCTTCTAAGTCCCTCGGGAAGAGTGAAAGACGCGCACGTTCATTTTCAGAGCTCCTAGACCTTCCTATAAGAAGTTAGCCAAAAAGTAGCTTCTAAAAACGCTTAGGTTAAGTTTCAGAGTTGCTTCTAATGTACCAAAGCTGGACTTAGACATAATTTCACTCTCACAACATTATGGCTGGTTGGAGACAGTCCGAACCACAAGTACCGGGTCCATGGTTCTGGGCGTATACTGGGGGGACTGGGACGACTCCCATTAACCCCTGACTATACCGGGGATACGCTTATACAATGTCTTTCTGGTCTGTGCTGATGCAGGGCATTCTGGCAGCCAAGTGGCTTGACCTTTATTAGTGAGCCTGGCTAACCCCTCTCGGAACTACAGACTTAGAAATCGCCAGCTCATATACAGTGCATAAAATATATTTATATATATACCCTTATACACCATTTTAATAAAAAATATCACAAAATTCTTCTAAGTCCCTCGGGAAGAGTGAAAGACGCGCACGTTCATTTTCAGAGCTCCTAGACCTTCCTATAAGAAGTTAGCCAAAAAGTAGCTTCGAAAAACGCTTAGGTTAAGTTTCAGAGTTGCTTCTAATGTACCAAAGCTGGACTTAGACATCATTTCACTCTCACAACATTATGGCTGGTTGGAGACAGTCCGAAACACAAGTACCGGGTCCATGGTTCTGGGCGTATACTGGGGGGACGGGGACGACTCCCATTAACCCCTGACTATACCGGGAATACGCTTATCACAATGCCTTTCTGGTCTGTGCTGAAGCAGGGCATTCTGACAGCCAAGTGGCTTGACCTTTATTAGTGAGCCTGGTTACCCCCTCTCGGAACTACAGACTTAGAAATCGCCAGCTCATATACAGTGCATAAAATATATTTATATATATACCCTTATACACCATTTTAATAAAAAATATCACAAAATTCTTCTAAGTCCCTCGGGAAGAGTGAAAGACGCGCACGTTCATTTTCAGAGCTCCTAGACATTCCTATAAGAAGTAAGCCAAAAAGTAGCTTCGAAAAACGCTTAGGTTAAGTTTCAGAGTTGCTTCTAATGTACCAAAGCTGGACTTAGACATCATTTCACTCTCACAACATTATGGCTGGTTGGAGACAGTCCGAACCACAAGTACCGGGTCCATGGTTCTGGGCGTATACTGGGGGGACGGGGACGACTCCCATTAACCCCTGACTATACCGGGGATACGCTTATGACAATTTCTTTCTGGTCTGTGCTGATGCAGGGCATTCTGGCAGCCAAGTGGCTGGACCTTTATTAGTGAGCCTGGTTAACCCCTCTAGGAACTACAGACTTAGAAATCGCCAGCTCATATACAGTGCATAAAATATATTTATATATATACCCTTATACACTATTTTAATAAAAAATATCACAAAATTCTTCTAAGTCCCTCGGGAAGAGTGAAAGACGCGCACGTTCATTTTCAGAGCTCCTAGACCTTCCTATAAGAAGTTAGCCAAAAAGTAGCTTCTAAAAACGCTTAGGTTAAGTTTCAGAGTTGCTTCTAATGTACCAAAGCTGGACTTAGACATAATTTCACTCTCACAACATTATGGCTGGTTGGAGACAGTCCGAACCACAAGTACCGGGTCCATGGTTCTGGGCGTATACTGGGACGACTGGGACGACTCCCATTAACCCCTGACTATACCGGGGATACGCTTATACAATGTCTTTCTGGTCTGTGCTGATGCAGGGCATTCTGGCAGCCAAAGTGGCTTGACCTTTATTAGTGAGCCTGGTTAACCCCTCTCGGAACTACAGACTTAGAAATCGCCAGCTCATATACAGTGCATAAAATATATTTATATATATACCCTTATACACTATTTTAATAAAAAATATCACAAAATTCTTCTAAGTCCCTCGGGAAGAGTGAAAGACGCGCACGTTCATTTTCAGAGCTCCTAGACCTTCCTATAAGAAGTTAGCCAAAAAGTAGCTTCGAAAAACGCTTAGGTTAAGTTTCAGAGTTGCTTCTAATGTACCAAAGCTGGACTTAGACATCATTTCACTCTCACAACATTATGGCTGGTTGGAGACAGTCCGAACCACAAGTACCGGGTCCATGGTTCTGGGCGTATACTGGGGGGACGGGGACGACTCCCATTAACCCCTGACTATACCGGGGATACGCTTATCACAATGCCTTTCTGGTCTGTGCTGAAGCAGGGCATTCTGACAGCCAAGTGGCTTGACCTTTATTAGTGAGCCTGGTTACCCCCTCTCGGAACTACAGACTTAGAAATCGCCAGCTCATATACAGTGCATAAAATATATTTATATATATACCCTTATACACCATTTTAATAAAAAATATCACAAAATTCTTCTAAGTCCCTCGGGAAGAGTGAAAGACGCGCACGTTCATTTTCAGAGCTCCTAGACCTTCCTATAAGAAGTTAGCCAAAAAGTAGCTTCGAAAAACGCTTAGGTTAAGTTTCAGAGTTGCTTCTAATGTACCAAAGCTGGACTTAGACATAATTTCACTCTCACAACATTATGGCTGGTTGGAGACAGTCCGAACCACAAGTACCGGGTCCATGGTTCTGGGCGTATACTGGGGGGACTGGGACGACTCCCATTAACCCCTGACTATACCGGGGATACGCTTATGACAATGTCTTTCTGGTCTGTGCTGATGCAGGGCATTCTGGCAGCCAAGTGGCTTGACCTTTATTAGTGAGCCTGGTTACCCCCTCTCGGAACCACAGACTTAGAAATCGCCAGCTCATATACAGTGCATAAAATATATTTATATATATACCCTTATACACCATTTTAATAAAAAATATCACAAAATTCTTCTAAGTCCCTCGGGAAGAGTGAAAGACGCGCACGTTCATTTTCAGAGCTCCTAGACCTTCCTATAAGAAGTTAGCCAAAAAGTAGCTTCGAAAAACGCTTAGGTTAAGTTTCAGAGTTGCTTCTAATGTACCAAAGCTGGACTTAGACATAATTTCACTCTCACAACATTATGGCTGGTTGGAGACAGTCCGAACCACAAGTACCGGGTCCATGGTTCTGGGCGTATACTGGGGGGACGGGGACGACTCCCATTAACCCCTGACTATACCGGGGATACGCTTATGACAATGTCTTTCTGGTCTGTGCTGATGCAGGGCATTCTGGCAGCCAAGTGGCTTGACCTTTATTAGTGAGCCTGGTTAACCCCTCTCGGAACTACAGACTTAGAAATCGCCAGCTCATATACAGTGCATAAAATATATTTATATATATACCCTTATACACTATTTTAATAAAAAATATCACAAAATTCTTCTAAGTCCCTCGGGAAGAGTGAAAGACGCGCACGTTCATTTTCAGAGCTCCTAGACCTTCCTATAAGAAGTTAGCCAAAAAGTAGCTTCGAAAAACGCTTAGGTTAAGTTTCAGAGTTGCTTCTAATGTACCAAAGCTGGACTTAGACATAATTTCACTCTCACAACATTATGGCTGGTTGGAGACAGTCCGAACCACAAGTACCGGGTCCATGGTTCTGGGCGTATACTGGGGGGACTGGGACGACTCCCATTAACCCCTGACTATACCGGGGATACGCATATGACAATGTCTTTCTGGTCTGTGCTGATGCAGGGCATTCTGGCAGCCAAGTGGCTTGACCTTTATTAGTGAGCCTGGTTAACCCCTCTCGGAACTACAGACTTAGAAATCGCCAGCTCATATACAGTGCATAAAATATATTTATATATATACCCTTATACACTATTTTAATAAAAAATATCACAAAATTCTTCTAAGTCCCTCGGGAAGAGTGAAAGACGCGCACGTTCATTTTCAGAGCTCCTAGACCTTCCTACTGTATAAGAAGTTAGTCAAAATGTAGCTTCGAAAAACGCTTAGGTTAAGTTTCAGAGTTGCATCTAATGTACCAAAGCTGGACTTAGACATCATTTCACTCTCACAACATTATGGCTGGTTGGAGACAGTCCGAACCACAAGTACCGGGTCCATGGTTCTGGGCGTATACTGGGGGGACGGGGACGACTCCCATTAACCCCTGACTATACCGGGGATACGCTTATGACAATGTCTTTCTGGTCTGTGCTGATGCAGGGCATTCTGGTAGCCAAGTGGCTTGACCTTTATTAGTGAGCCTGGTTAACCCCTCTCGGAACTACAGACTTAGAAATCGCCAGCTCATATACAGTGCATAAAATATATTTATATATATACCCGTATACACTATTTTAATAAAAAATATCACAAAATTCTTCTAAGTCCCTCGGGAAGAGTGAAAGACGCGCACGTTCATTTTCAGAGCTCCTAGACCTTCCTATAAGAAGTTAGCCAAAAAGTAGCTTCGAAAAACGCTTAGGTTAAGTTTCAGAGTTGCTTCTAATGTACCAAAGCTGGACTTAGACATCATTTCACTCTCACAACATTATGGCTGGTTGGAGACAGTCCGAACCACAAGTACCGGGTCCATGGTTCTGGGCGTATACTGGGGGGACGGGGACGACTCCCATTAACCCCTGACTATACCGGGGATACGCTTATGACAATTTCTTTCTGGTCTGTGCTGATGCAGGGCATTCTGGCAGCCAAGTGGCTGGACCTTTATTAGTGAGCCTGGTTAACCCCTCTAGGAACTACAGACTTAGAAATCGCCAGCTCATATACAGTGCATAAAATATATTTATATATATACCCTTATACACTATTTTAATAAAAAATATCACAAAATTCTTCTAAGTCCCTCGGGAAGAGTGAAAGACGCGCACGTTCATTTTCAGAGCTCCTAGACCTTCCTATAAGAAGTTAGCCAAAAAGTAGCTTCTAAAAACGCTTAGGTTAAGTTTCAGAGTTGCTTCTAATGTACCAAAGCTGGACTTAGACATAATTTCACTCTCACAACATTATGGCTGGTTGGAGACAGTCCGAACCACAAGTACCGGGTCCATGGTTCTGGGCGTATACTGGGGGGACGGGGACGACTCCCATTAACCCCTGACTATACCGGGAATACGCTTATCACAATGCCTTTCTGGTCTGTGCTGAAGCAGGGCATTCTGACAGCCAAGTGGCTTGACCTTTATTAGTGAGCCTGGTTACCCCCTCTCGGAACTACAGACTTAGAAATCGCCAGCTCATATACAGTGCATAAAATATATTTATATATATACCCTTATACACCATTTTAATAAAAAATATCACAAAATTCTTCTAAGTCCCTCGGGAAGAGTGAAAGACGCGCACGTTCATTTTCAGAGCTCCTAGACATTCCTATAAGAAGTAAGCCAAAAAGTAGCTTCGAAAAACGCTTAGGTTAAGTTTCAGAGTTGCTTCTAATGTACCAAAGCTGGACTTAGACATCATTTCACTCTCACAACATTATGGCTGGTTGGAGACAGTCCGAACCACAAGTACCGGGTCCATGGTTCTGGGCGTATACTGGGGGGACGGGGACGACTCCCATTAACCCCTGACTATACCGGGGATACGCTTATGACAATTTCTTTCTGGTCTGTGCTGATGCAGGGCATTCTGGCAGCCAAGTGGCTGGACCTTTATTAGTGAGCCTGGTTAACCCCTCTAGGAACTACAGACTTAGAAATCGCCAGCTCATATACAGTGCATAAAATATATTTATATATATACCCTTATACACTATTTTAATAAAAAATATCACAAAATTCTTCTAAGTCCCTCGGGAAGAGTGAAAGACGCGCACGTTCATTTTCAGAGCTCCTAGACCTTCCTATAAGAAGTTAGCCAAAAAGTAGCTTCTAAAAACGCTTAGGTTAAGTTTCAGAGTTGCTTCTAATGTACCAAAGCTGGACTTAGACATAATTTCACTCTCACAACATTATGGCTGGTTGGAGACAGTCCGAACCACAAGTACCGGGTCCATGGTTCTGGGCGTATACTGGGGGGACTGGGACGACTCCCATTAACCCCTGACTATACCGGGGATACGCTTATACAATGTCTTTCTGGTCTGTGCTGATGCAGGGCATTCTGGCAGCCAAGTGGCTTGACCTTTATTAGTGAGCCTGGTTAACCCCTCTCGGAACTACAGACTTAGAAATCGCCAGCTCATATACAGTGCATAAAATATATTTATATATATACCCTTATACACTATTTTAATAAAAAATATCACAAAATTCTTCTAAGTCCCTCGGGAAGAGTGAAAGACGCGCACGTTCATTTTCAGAGCTCCTAGACCTTCCTATAAGAAGTTAGCCAAAAAGTAGCTTCGAAAAACGCTTAGGTTAAGTTTCAGAGTTGCTTCTAATGTACCAAAGCTGGACTTAGACATCATTTCACTCTCACAACATTATGGCTGGTTGGAGACAGTCCGAACCACAAGTACCGGGTCCATGGTTCTGGGCGTATACTGGGGGGACGGGGACGACTCCCATTAACCCCTGACTATACCGGGGATACGCTTATCACAATGCCTTTCTGGTCTGTGCTGAAGCAGGGCATTCTGACAGCCAAGTGGCTTGACCTTTATTAGTGAGCCTGGTTACCCCCTCTCGGAACTACAGACTTAGAAATCGCCAGCTCATATACAGTGCATAAAATATATTTATATATATACCCTTATACACCATTTTAATAAAAAATATCACAAAATTCTTCTAAGTCCCTCGGGAAGAGTGAAAGACGCGCACGTTCATTTTCAGAGCTCCTAGACCTTCCTATAAGAAGTTAGCCAAAAAGTAGCTTCGAAAAACGCTTAGGTTAAGTTTCAGAGTTGCTTCTAATGTACCAAAGCTGGACTTAGACATAATTTCACTCTCACAACATTATGGCTGGTTGGAGACAGTCCGAACCACAAGTACCGGGTCCATGGTTCTGGGCGTATACTGGGGGGACTGGGACGACTCCCATTAACCCCTGACTATACCGGGGATACGCTTATGACAATGTCTTTCTGGTCTGTGCTGATGCAGGGCATTCTGGCAGCCAAGTGGCTTGACCTTTATTAGTGAGCCTGGTTACCCCCTCTCGGAACCACAGACTTAGAAATCGCCAGCTCATATACAGTGCATAAAATATATTTATATATATACCCTTATACACCATTTTAATAAAAAATATCACAAAATTCTTCTAAGTCCCTCGGGAAGAGTGAAAGACGCGCACGTTCATTTTCAGAGCTCCTAGACCTTCCTATAAGAAGTTAGCCAAAAAGTAGCTTCGAAAAACGCTTAGGTTAAGTTTCAGAGTTGCTTCTAATGTACCAAAGCTGGACTTAGACATAATTTCACTCTCACAACATTATGGCTGGTTGGAGACATTCCGAACCACAAGTACCGGGTCCATGGTTCTGGGCGTATACTGGGGGGACGGGGACGACTCCCATTAACCCCTGACTATACCGGGGATACGCTTATGACAATGTCTTTCTGGTCTGTGCTGATGCAGGGCATTCTGGCAGCCAAGTGGCTTGACCTTTATTAGTGAGCCTGGTTAACCCCTCTCGGAACTACAGACTTAGAAATCGCAAGCTCATATACAGTGCATAAAATATATTTATATATATACCCTTATACACTATTTTAATAAAAAATATCACAAAATTCTTCTAAGTCCCTCGGGAAGAGTGAAAGACGCGCACGTTCATTTTCAGAGCTCCTAGACCTTCCTATAAGAAGTTAGCCAAAAAGTAGCTTCGAAAAACGCTTAGGTTAAGTTTCAGAGTTGCTTCTAATGTACCAAAGCTGGACTTAGACATAATTTCACTCTCACAACATTATGGCTGGTTGGAGACAGTCCGAACCACAAGTACCGGGTCCATGGTTCTGGGCGTATACTGGGGGGACTGGGACGACTCCCATTAACCCCTGACTATACCGGGGATACGCATATGACAATGTCTTTCTGGTCTGTGCTGATGCAGGGCATTCTGGCAGCCAAGTGGCTTGACCTTTATTAGTGAGCCTGGTTAACCCCTCTCGGAACTACAGACTTAGAAATCGCCAGCTCATATACAGTGCATAAAATATATTTATATATATACCCTTATACACTATTTTAATAAAAAATATCACAAAATTCTTCTAAGTCCCTCGGGAAGAGTGAAAGACGCGCACGTTCATTTTCAGAGCTCCTAGACCTTCCTATAAGAAGTTAGTCAAAATGTAGCTTCGAAAAACGCTTAGGTTAAGTTTCAGAGTTGCTTCTAATGTACCAAAGCTGGACTTAGACATCATTTCACTCTCACAACATTATGGCTGGTTGGAGACAGTCCGAACCACAAGTACCGGGTCCATGGTTCTGGGCGTATACTGGGGGGACGGGGACGACTCCCATTAACCCCTGACTATACCGGGGATACGCTTATCACAATGCCTTTCTGGTCTGTGCTGAAGCAGGGCATTCTGACAGCCAAGTGGCTTGACCTTTATTAGTGAGCCTGGTTACCCCCTCTCGGAACTACAGACTTAGAAATCGCCAGCTCATATACAGTGCATAAAATATATTTATATATATATACCCTTATACACCATTTTAATAAAAAATACTGTATCACAAAATTCTTCTAAGTCCCTCGGGAAGAGAGAAAGACGCGCACGTTCATTTTCAGAGCTCCTAGACCTTCCTATAAGAAGTTAGCCAAAAAGTAGCTTCGAAAAACGCTTAGGTTAAGTTTCAGAGTTGCTTCTAATGTACCAAAGCTGGACTTAGACATAATTTCACTCTCACAACATTATGGCTGGTTGGAGACAGTCCGAACCACAAGTACCGGGTCCATGGTTCTGGGCGTATACTGGGGGGACTGGGACGACTCCCATTAACCCCTGACTATACCGGGGATATGCTTATGACAATTTCTTTCTGGTCTGTGCTGATGCAGGGCATTCTGGCAGCCAAGTGGCTTGACCTTTATTAGTGAGCCTGGTTAACCCCTCTCGGAACTACAGACTTAGAAATCGCCAGCTCATATACAGTGCATAAAATATATTTATATATATACCCTTATACACTATTTTAATAAAAAATGTCACAAAATTCTTCTAAGTCCCTCGGGAAGAGTGAAAGACGCGCACGTTCATTTTCAGAGCTCCTAGACCTTCCTATAAGAAGTTAGCCAAAAAGTAGCTTCGAAAAACGCTTAGGTTAAGTTTCAGAGTTGCTTCTAATGTACCAAAGCTGGACTTAGACATAATTTCACTCTCACAACATTATGGCTGGTTGGAGACAGTCCGAAACACAAGTACCGGGTCCATGGTTCTGGGCGTATACTGGGGGGACGGGGACGACTCCCATTAACCCCTGACTATACCGGGGATACGCTTATCACAATGCCTTTCTGGTCTGTGCTGAAGCAGGGCATTCTGACAGCCAAGTGGCTTGACCTTTATTAGTGAGCCTGGTTACCCCCTCTCGGAACTACAGACTTAGAAATCGCCAGCTCATATACAGTGCATAAAATATATTTATATATATACCCTTATACACCATTTTAATAAAAAATATCACAAAATTCTTCTAAGTCCCTCGGGAAGAGTGAAAGACGCGCACGTTCATTTTCAGAGCTCCTAGACATTCCTATAAGAAGTAAGCCAAAAAGTAGATTCGAAAAACGCTTAGGTTAAGTTTCAGAGTTGCTTCTAATGTACCAAAGCTGGACTTAGACATAATTTCACTCTCACAACATTATGGCTGGTTGGAGACAGTCCGAACCACAAGTACCGGGTCCATGGTTCTGGGCGTATACTGGGGGGACGGGGACGACTCCCATTAACCCCTGACTATACCGGGGATACACTTATCACAATGCCTTTCTGGTCTGTGCTGAAGCAGGGCATTCTGACAGCCAAGTGGCTTGACCTTTATTAGTGAGCCTGGTTACCCCCTCTCGGAACTACAGACTTAGAAATCGCCAGCTCATATACAGTGCATAAAATATATTTATATATATATACCCTTATACACCATTTTAATAAAAAATATCACAAAATTCTTCTAAGTCCCTCGGGAAGAGTGAAAGACGCGCACGTTCATTTTCAGAGCTCCTAGACATTCCTATAAGAAGTAAGCCAAAAAGTAGCTTCGAAAAACGCTTAGGTTAAGTTTCAGAGTTGCTTCTAATGTACCAAAGCTGGACTTAGACATAATTTCACTCTCACAACATTATGGCTGGTTGGAGACAGTCCGAAACACAAGTACCGGGTCCATGGTTCTGGGCGTATACTGGGGGGACGGGGACGACTCCCATTAACCCCTGACTATACCGGGGATACGCTTATCACAATGCCTTTCTGGTCTGTGCTGAAGCAGGGCATTCTGACAGCCAAGTGGCTTGACCTTTATTAGTGAGCCTGGTTACCCCCTCTCGGAACTACAGACTTAGAAATCGCCAGCTCATATACAGTGCATAAAATATATTTATATATATACCCTTATACACCATTTTAATAAAAAATATCACAAAATTCTTCTAAGTCCCTCGGGAAGAGTGAAAGACGCGCACGTTCATTTTCAGAGCTCCTAGACATTCCTATAAGAAGTAAGCCAAAAAGTAGATTCGAAAAACGCTTAGGTTAAGTTTCAGAGTTGCTTCTAATGTACCAAAGCTGGACTTAGACATAATTTCACTCTCACAACATTATGGCTGGTTGGAGACAGTCCGAACCACAAGTACCGGGTCCATGGTTCTGGGCGTATACTGGGGGGACGGGGACGACTCCCATTAACCCCTGACTATACCGGGGATACACTTATCACAATGCCTTTCTGGTCTGTGCTGAAGCAGGGCATTCTGACAGCCAAGTGGCTTGACCTTTATTAGTGAGCCTGGTTACCCCCTCTCGGAACTACAGACTTAGAAATCGCCAGCTCATATACAGTGCATAAAATATATTTATATATATATACCCTTATACACCATTTTAATAAAAAATATCACAAAATTCTTCTAAGTCCCTCGGGAAGAGTGAAAGACGCGCACGTTCATTTTCAGAGCTCCTAGACATTCCTATAAGAAGTAAGCCAAAAAGTAGCTTCGAAAAACGCTTAGGTTAAGTTTCAGAGTTGCTTCTAATGTACCAAAGCTGGACTTAGACATAATTTCACTCTCACAACATTATGGCTGGTTGGAGACAGTCCGAACCACAAGTACCGGGTCCATGGTTCTGGGCGTATACTGGGGGGACGGGGACGACTCCCATTAACCCCTGACTATACCGGGGATACGCTTATCACAATGCCTTTCTGGTCTGTGCTGAAGCAGGGCATTCTGACAGCCAAGTGGCTTGACCTTTATTAGTGAGCCTGGTTACCCCCTCTCGGAACTACAGACTTAGAAATCGCCAGCTCATATACAGTGCATAAAATATATTTATATATATACCCTTATACACCATTTTAATAAAAAATATCACAAAATTCTTCTAAGTCCCTCGGGAAGAGTGAAAGACGCGCACGTTCATTTTCAGAGCTCCTAGACCTTCCTATAAGAAGTTAGCCAAAAAGTAGCTTCGAAAAACGCTTAGGTTAAGTTTCAGAGTTGCTTCTAATGTACCAAAGCTGGACTTAGACATAATTTCACTCTCACAACATTATGGCTGGTTGGAGACAGTCCGAACCACAAGTACCGGGTCCATGGTTCTGGGCGTATACTGGGGGGACGGGGACGACTCCCATTAACCCCTGACTATACCGGGGATACGCTTATGACAATGTCTTTCTGGTCTGTGCTGATGCAGGGCATTCTGGCAGCCAAGTGGCTTGACCTTTATTAGTGAGCCTGGTTAACCCCTCTCGGAACTACAGACTTAGAAATCGCCAGCTCATATACAGTGCATAAAATATATTTATATATATACCCTTATACACTATTTTAATAAAAAATATCACAAAATTCTTCTAAGTCCCTCGGGAAGAGTGAAAGACGCACACGTTCATTTTTTGAGCTCCTAGACCTTCCTATAAGAAGTTAGCCAAAAAGTAGCTTCGAAAAACGCTTAGGTTAAGTTTCAGAGTTGCTTCTAATGTACCAAAGCTGGACTTAGACATAATTTCACTCTCACAACATTATGGCTGGTTGGAGACAGTCCGAACCACAAGTACCGGGTCCATGGTTCTGGGCGTATACTGGGGGGACTGGGACGACTCCCATTAACCCCTGACTATACCGGGGATACGCTTATGACAATTTCTTTCTGGTCTGTGCTGATGCAGGGCATTCTGGCAGCCAAGTGGCTTGACCTTTATTAGTGAGCCTGGTTACCCCCTCTCGGAACTACAGACTTAGAAATCGCCAGCTCATATACAGTGCATAAAATATATTTATATATATACCCTTATACACCATTTTAATAAAAAATATCACAAAATTCTTCTAAGTCCCTCGGGAAGAGTGAAAGAC
Source organism: Ascaphus truei (assembly GCF_040206685.1). Taxonomy (NCBI): domain Eukaryota; kingdom Metazoa; phylum Chordata; class Amphibia; order Anura; family Ascaphidae; genus Ascaphus; species Ascaphus truei. The sequence goes on from NC_134483.1 coordinate 281,476,596, forward strand.
GCGCACGTTCATTTTCAGAGCTCCTAGACATTCCTATAAGAAGTAAGCCAAAAAGTAGATTCGAAAAACGCTTAGGTTAAGTTTCAGAGTTGCTTCTAATGTACCAAAGCTGGACTTAGACATAATTTCACTCTCACAACATTATGGCTGGTTGGAGACAGTCCGAACCACAAGTACCGGGTCCATGGTTCTGGGCGTATACTGGGGGGACGGGGACGACTCCCATTAACCCCTGACTATACCGGGGATACACTTATCACAATGCCTTTCTGGTCTGTGCTGAAGCAGGGCATTCTGACAGCCAAGTGGCTTGACCTTTATTAGTGAGCCTGGTTACCCCCTCTCGGAACTACAGACTTAGAAATCGCCAGCTCATATACAGTGCATAAAATATATTTATATATATATACCCTTATACACCATTTTAATAAAAAATATCACAAAATTCTTCTAAGTCCCTCGGGAAGAGTGAAAGACGCGCACGTTCATTTTCAGAGCTCCTAGACATTCCTATAAGAAGTAAGCCAAAAAGTAGCTTCGAAAAACGCTTAGGTTAAGTTTCAGAGTTGCTTCTAATGTACCAAAGCTGGACTTAGACATAATTTCACTCTCACAACATTATGGCTGGTTGGAGACAGTCCGAACCACAAGTACCGGGTCCATGGTTCTGGGCGTATACTGGGGGGACGGGGACGACTCCCATTAACCCCTGACTATACCGGGGATACGCTTATCACAATGCCTTTCTGGTCTGTGCTGAAGCAGGGCATTCTGACAGCCAAGTGGCTTGACCTTTATTAGTGAGCCTGGTTACCCCCTCTCGGAACTACAGACTTAGAAATCGCCAGCTCATATACAGTGCATAAAATATATTTATATATATACCCTTATACACCATTTTAATAAAAAATATCACAAAATTCTTCTAAGTCCCTCGGGAAGAGTGAAAGACGCGCACGTTCATTTTCAGAGCTCCTAGACCTTCCTATAAGAAGTTAGCCAAAAAGTAGCTTCGAAAAACGCTTAGGTTAAGTTTCAGAGTTGCTTCTAATGTACCAAAGCTGGACTTAGACATAATTTCACTCTCACAACATTATGGCTGGTTGGAGACAGTCCGAACCACAAGTACCGGGTCCATGGTTCTGGGCGTATACTGGGGGGACGGGGACGACTCCCATTAACCCCTGACTATACCGGGGATACGCTTATGACAATGTCTTTCTGGTCTGTGCTGATGCAGGGCATTCTGGCAGCCAAGTGGCTTGACCTTTATTAGTGAGCCTGGTTAACCCCTCTCGGAACTACAGACTTAGAAATCGCCAGCTCATATACAGTGCATAAAATATATTTATATATATACCCTTATACACTATTTTAATAAAAAATATCACAAAATTCTTCTAAGTCCCTCGGGAAGAGTGAAAGACGCACACGTTCATTTTTTGAGCTCCTAGACCTTCCTATAAGAAGTTAGCCAAAAAGTAGCTTCGAAAAACGCTTAGGTTAAGTTTCAGAGTTGCTTCTAATGTACCAAAGCTGGACTTAGACATAATTTCACTCTCACAACATTATGGCTGGTTGGAGACAGTCCGAACCACAAGTACCGGGTCCATGGTTCTGGGCGTATACTGGGGGGACTGGGACGACTCCCATTAACCCCTGACTATACCGGGGATACGCTTATGACAATTTCTTTCTGGTCTGTGCTGATGCAGGGCATTCTGGCAGCCAAGTGGCTTGACCTTTATTAGTGAGCCTGGTTAACCCCTCTCGGAACTACAGACTTAGAAATCGCCAGCTCATATACAGTGCATAAAATATATTTATATACCCTTATACACTATTTTAATAAAAAATATCACAAAATTCTTCTAAGTCCCTCGGGAAGAGTGAAAGACGCGCACGTTCATTTTCAGAGCTCCTAGACCTTCCTATAAGAAGTTAGCCAAAAAGTAGCTTCGAAAAACGCTTAGGTTAAGTTTCAGAGTTGCTTCTAATGTACCAAACCTGGACTTAGACATAATTTCACTCTCACAACATTATGGCTGGTTGGAGACAGTCCGAACCACAAGTACCGGGTCCATGGTTCTGGGCGTATACTGGGGGGACGGGGACGACTCCCATTAACCCCTGACTATACCGGGGATACGCTTATCACAATGCCTTTCTGGTCTGTGCTGAAGCAGGGCATTCTGACAGCCAAGTGGCTTGACCTTTATTAGTGAGCCTGGTTACCCCCTCTCGGAACTACAGACTTAGAAATCGCCAGCTCATATACAGTGCATAAAATATATTTATATATATACCCTTATACACCATTTTAATAAAAAATATCACAAAATTCTTCTAAGTCCCTCGGGAAGAGTGAAAGACGCGCACGTTCATTTTCAGAGCTCCTAGACCTTCCTATAAGAAGTTAGCCAAAAAGTAGCTTCGAAAAACGCTTAGGTTAAGTTTCAGAGTTGCTTCTAATGTACCAAAGCTGGACTTAGACATAATTTCACTCTCACAACATTATGGCTGGTTGGAGACAGTCCGAAACACAAGTACCGGGTCCATGGTTCTGGGCGTATACTGGGGGGACGGGGACGACTCCCATTAACCCCTGACTATACCGGGGATACGCTTATGACAATGTCTTTCTGGTCTGTGCTGATGCAGGGCATTCTGGCAGCCAAGTGGCTTGACCTTTATTAGTGAGCCTGGTTAACCCCTCTCGGAACTACAGACTTAGAAATCGCCAGCTCATATACAGTGCATAAAATATATTTATATATATACCCTTATACACTATTTTAATAAAAAATATCACAAAATTCTTCTAAGTCCCTCGGGAAGAGTGAAAGACGCACACGTTCATTTTTTGAGCTCCTAGACCTTCCTATAAGAAGTTAGCCAAAAAGTAGCTTCGAAAAACGCTTAGGTTAAGTTTCAGAGTTGCTTCTAATGTACCAAAGCTGGACTTAGACATAATTTCACTCTCACAACATTATGGCTGGTTGGAGACAGTCCGAACCACAAGTACCGGGTCCATGGTTCTGGGCGTATACTGGGGGGACTGGGACGACTCCCATTAACCCCTGACTATACCGGGGATACGCTTATGACAATTTCTTTCTGGTCTGTGCTGATGCAGGGCATTCTGGCAGCCAAGTGGCTTGACCTTTATTAGTGAGCCTGGTTAACCCCTCTCGGAACTACAGACTTAGAAATCGCCAGCTCATATACAGTGCATAAAATATATTTATATACCCTTATACACTATTTTAATAAAAAATATCACAAAATTCTTCTAAGTCCCTCGGGAAGAGTGAAAGACGCGCACATTCATTTTCAGAGCTCCTAGACCTTCCTATAAGAAGTTAGCCAAAAAGTAGCTTCGAAAAACGCTTAGGTTAAGTTTCAGAGTTGCTTCTAATGTACCAAACCTGGACTTAGACATAATTTCACTCTCACAACATTATGGCTGGTTGGAGACAGTCCGAACCACAAGTACCGGGTCCATGGTTCTGGGCGTATACTGGGGGGACGGGGACGACTCCCATTAACCCCTGACTATACCGGGGATACGCTTATCACAATGCCTTTCTGGTCTGTGCTGAAGCAGGGCATTCTGACAGCCAAGTGGCTTGACCTTTATTAGTGAGCCTGGTTACCCCCTCTCGGAACTACAGACTTAGAAATCGCCAGCTCATATACAGTGCATAAAATATATTTATATATATACCCTTATACACCATTTTAATAAAAAATATCACAAAATTCTTCTAAGTCCCTCGGGAAGAGTGAAAGACGCGCACGTTCATTTTCAGAGCTCCTAGACCTTCCTATAAGAAGTTAGCCAAAAAGTAGCTTCGAAAAACGCTTAGGTTAAGTTTCAGAGTTGCTTCTAATGTACCAAAGCTGGACTTAGACATAATTTCACTCTCACAACATTATGGCTGGTTGGAGACAGTCCGAAACACAAGTACCGGGTCCATGGTTCTGGGCGTATACTGGGGGGACGGGGACGACTCCCATTAACCCCTGACTATACCGGGGATACGCTTATGACAATGCCTTTCTGGTCTGTGCTGATGCAGGGCATTCTGGCAGCCAAGTGGCTTGACCTTTATTAGTGAGCCTGGTTAACCCCTCTCGGAACTACAGACTTAGAAATCGCCAGCTCATATACAGTGCATAAAATATATTTATATATATACCCTTATACACTATTTTAATAAAAAATATCACAAAATTCTTCTAAGTCCCTCGGGAAGAGTGAAAGACGCGCACGTTCATTTTCAGAGCTCCTAGACCTTCCTATAAGAAGTTAGCCAAAAAGTAGCTTCGAAAAACGCTTAGGTTAAGTTTCAGAGTTGCTTCTAATGTACCAAAGCTGGACTTAGACATCATTTCACTCTCACAACATTATGGCTGGTTGGAGACAGTCCGAACCACAAGTACCGGGTCCATGGTTCTGGGCGTATACTGGGGGGACGGGGACGACTCCCATTAACCCCTGACTATACCGGGGATACGCTTATCACAATGCCTTTCTGGTCTGTGCTGAAGCAGGGCATTCTGACAGCCAAGTGGCTTGACCTTTATTAGTGAGCCTGGTTACCCCCTCTCGGAACTACAGACTTAGAAATCGCCAGCTCATATACAGTGCATAAAATATATTTATATATATACCCTTATACACCATTTTAATAAAAAATATCACAAAATTCTTCTAAGTCCCTCGGGAAGAGTGAAAGACGCGCACGTTCATTTTCAGAGCTCCTAGACCTTCCTATAAGAAGTTAGCCAAAAAGTAGCTTCGAAAAACGCTTAGGTTAAGTTTCAGAGTTGCTTCTAATGTACCAAAGCTGGACTTAGACATAATTTCACTCTCACAACATTATGGCTGGTTGGAGACAGTCCGAACCACAAGTACCGGGTCCATGGTTCTGGGCGTATACTGGGGGGACTGGGACGACTCCCATTAACCCCTGACTATACCGGGGATACGCTTATGACAATTTCTTTCTGGTCTGTGCTGATGCAGGGCATTCTGGCAGCCAAGTGGCTTGACCTTTATTAGTGAGCCTGGTTAACCCCTCTCGGAACTACAGACTTAGAAATCGCCAGCTCATATACAGTGCATAAAATATATTTATATATATACCCTTATACACTATTTTAATAAAAAATATCACAAAATTCTTCTAAGTCCCTCGGGAAGAGTGAAAGACGCGCACGTTCATTTTCAGAGCTCCTAGACCTTCCTATAAGAAGTTAGCCAAAAAGTAGCTTCGAAAAACGCTTAGGTTAAGTTTCAGAGTTGCTTCTAATGTACCAAACCTGGACTTAGACATAATTTCACTCTCACAACATTATGGCTGGTTGGAGACAGTCCGAACCACAAGTACCGGGTCCATGGTTCTGGGCGTATACTGGGGGGACGGGGACGACTCCCATTAACCCCTGACTATACCGGGGATACGCTTATCACAATGCCTTTCTGGTCTGTGCTGAAGCAGGGCATTCTGACAGCCAAGTGGCTTGACCTTTATTAGTGAGCCTGGTTACCCCCTCTCGGAACTACAGACTTAGAAATCGCCAGCTCATATACAGTGCATAAAATATATTTATACATATACCCTTATACACCATTTTAATAAAAAATATCACAAAATTCTTCTAAGTCCCTCGGGAAGAGTGAAAGACGCGCACGTTCATTTTCAGAGCTCCTAGACCTTCCTATAAGAAGTTAGCCAAAAAGTAGCTTCGAAAAACGCTTAGGTTAAGTTTCAGAGTTGCTTCTAATGTACCAAAGCTGGACTTAGACATCATTTCACTCTCACAACATTATGGCTGGTTGGAGACAGTCCGAACCACAAGTACCGGGTCCATGGTTCTGGGCGTATACTGGGGGGACGGGGACGACTCCCATTAACCCCTGACTATACCGGGGATACGCTTATCACAATGCCTTTCTGGTCTGTGCTGAAGCAGGGCATTCTGACAGCCAAGTGGCTTGACCTTTATTAGTGAGCCTGGTTACCCCCTCTCGGAACTACAGACTTAGAAATCGCCAGCTCATATACAGTGCATAAAATATATTTATATATATACCCTTATACACCATTTTAATAAAAAATATCACAAAATTCTTCTAAGTCCCTCGGGAAGAGTGAAAGACGCGCACGTTCATTTTCAGAGCTCCTAGACCTTCCTATAAGAAGTTAGCCAAAAAGTAGCTTCGAAAAACGCTTAGGTTAAGTTTCAGAGTTGCTTCTAATGTACCAAACCTGGACTTAGACATAATTTCACTCTCACAACATTATGGCTGGTTGGAGACAGTCCGAACCACAAGTACCGGGTCCATGGTTCTGGGCGTATACTGGGGGGACTGGGACGACTCCCATTAACCCCTGACTATACCGGGGATACGCTTATGACAATTTCTTTCTGGTCTGTGCTGATGCAGGGCATTCTGGCAGCCAAGTGGCTTGACCTTTATTAGTGAGCCTGGTTAACCCCTCTCGGAACTACAGACTTAGAAATCGCCAGCTCATATACAGTGCATAAAATATATTTATATATATACCCTTATACACTATTTTAATAAAAAATATCACAAAATTCTTCTAAGTCCCTCGGGAAGAGTGAAAGACGCGCACGTTCATTTTCAGAGCTCCTAGACCTTCCTATAAGAAGTTAGCCAAAAAGTAGCTTCGAAAAACGCTTAGGTTAAGTTTCAGAGTTGCTTCTAATGTACCAAAGCTGGACTTAGACATAATTTCACTCTCACAACATTATGGCTGGTTGGAGACAGTCCGAACCACAAGTACCGGGTCCATGGTTCTGGGCGTATACTGGGGGGACGGGGACGACTCCCATTAACCCCTGACTATACCGGGGATACGCTTATCACAATGCCTTTCTGGTCTGTGCTGAAGCAGGGCATTCTGACAGCCAAGTGGCTTGACCTTTATTAGTGAGCCTGGTTACCCCCTCTCGGAACTACAGACTTAGAAATCGCCAGCTCATATACAGTGCATAAAATATATTTATATATATACCCTTATACACCATTTTAATAAAAAAATATCACAAAATTCTTCTAAGTCCCTCGGGAAGAGTGAAAGACGGGCACGTTCATTTTCAGAGCTCCTAGACCTTCCTATAAGAAGTTAGCCAAAAAGTAGCTTCGAAAAACGCTTAGGTTAAGTTTCAGAGTTGCTTCTAATGTACCAAAGCTGGACTTAGACATAATTTCACTCTCACAACATTATGGCTGGTTGGAGACAGTCCGAAACACAAGTACCGGGTCCATGGTTCTGGGCGTATACTGGGGGGACGGGGACGACTCCCATTAACCCCTGACTATACCGGGGATACGCTTATGACAATGCCTTTCTGGTCTGTGCTGATGCAGGGCATTCTGGCAGCCAAGTGGCTTGACCTTTATTAGTGAGCCTGGTTAACCCCTCTCGGAACTACAGACTTAGAAATCGCCAGCTCATATACAGTGCATAAAATATATTTATATATATACCCTTATACACTATTTTAATAAAAAATATCACAAAATTCTTCTAAGTCCCTCGGGAAGAGTGAAAGACGCGCACGTTCATTTTCAGAGCTCCTAGACCTTCCTATAAGAAGTTAGCCAAAAAGTAGCTTCGAAAAACGCTTAGGTTAAGTTTCAGAGTTGCTTCTAATGTACCAAAGCTGGACTTAGACATCATTTCACTCTCACAACATTATGGCTGGTTGGAGACAGTCCGAACCACAAGTACCGGGTCCATGGTTCTGGGCGTATACTGGGGGGACGGGGACGACTCCCATTAACCCCTGACTATACCGGGGATACGCTTATCACAATGCCTTTCTGGTCTGTGCTGAAGCAGGGCATTCTGACAGCCAAGTGGCTTGACCTTTATTAGTGAGCCTGGTTACCCCCTCTCGGAACTACAGACTTAGAAATCGCCAGCTCATATACAGTGCATAAAATATATTTATATATATACCCTTATACACCATTTTAATAAAAAATATCACAAAATTCTTCTAAGTCCCTCGGGAAGAGTGAAAGACGCGCACGTTCATTTTCAGAGCTCCTAGACCTTCCTATAAGAAGTTAGCCAAAAAGTAGCTTCGAAAAACGCTTAGGTTAAGTTTCAGAGTTGCTTCTAATGTACCAAACCTGGACTTAGACATAATTTCACTCTCACAACATTATGGCTGGTTGGAGACAGTCCGAACCACAAGTACCGGGTCCATGGTTCTGGGCGTATACTGGGGGGACTGGGACGACTCCCATTAACCCCTGACTATACCGGGGATACGCTTATGACAATTTCTTTCTGGTCTGTGCTGATGCAGGGCATTCTGGCAGCCAAGTGGCTTGACCTTTATTAGTGAGCCTGGTTAACCCCTCTCGGAACTACAGACTTAGAAATCGCCAGCTCATATACAGTGCATAAAATATATTTATATATATACCCTTATACACTATTTTAATAAAAAATATCACAAAATTCTTCTAAGTCCCTCGGGAAGAGTGAAAGACGCGCACGTTCATTTTCAGAGCTCCTAGACCTTCCTATAAGAAGTTAGCCAAAAAGTAGCTTCGAAAAACGCTTAGGTTAAGTTTCAGAGTTGCTTCTAATGTACCAAAGCTGGACTTAGACATAATTTCACTCTCACAACATTATGGCTGGTTGGAGACAGTCCGAACCACAAGTACCGGGTCCATGGTTCTGGGCGTATACTGGGGGGACGGGGACGACTCCCATTAACCCCTGACTATACCGGGGATACGCTTATCACAATGCCTTTCTGGTCTGTGCTGAAGCAGGGCATTCTGACAGCCAAGTGGCTTGACCTTTATTAGTGAGCCTGGTTACCCCCTCTCGGAACTACAGACTTAGAAATCGCCAGCTCATATACAGTGCATAAAATATATTTATATATATACCCTTATACACCATTTTAATAAAAAAATATCACAAAATTCTTCTAAGTCCCTCGGGAAGAGTGAAAGACGCGCACGTTCATTTTCAGAGCTCCTAGACCTTCCTATAAGAAGTTAGCCAAAAAGTAGCTTCGAAAAACGCTTAGGTTAAGTTTCAGAGTTGCTTCTAATGTACCAAAGCTGGACTTAGACATAATTTCACTCTCACAACATTATGGCTGGTTGGAGACAGTCCGAAACACAAGTACCGGGTCCATGGTTCTGGGCGTATACTGGGGGGACGGGGACGACTCCCATTAACCCCTGACTATACCGGGGATACGCTTATGACAATGCCTTTCTGGTCTGTGCTGATGCAGGGCATTCTGGCAGCCAAGTGGCTTGACCTTTATTAGTGAGCCTGGTTAACCCCTCTCGGAACTACAGACTTAGAAATCGCCAGCTCATATACAGTGCATAAAATATATTTATATATATACCCTTATACACTATTTTAATAAAAAATATCACAAAATTCTTCTAAGTCCCTCGGGAAGAGTGAAAGACGCGCACGTTCATTTTCAGAGCTCCTAGACCTTCCTATAAGAAGTTAGCCAAAAAGAAGCTTCGAAAAACGCTTAGGTTAAGTTTCAGAGTTGCTTCTAATGTACCAAAGCTGGACTTAGACATCATTTCACTCTCACAACATTATGGCTGGTTGGAGACAGTCCGAACCACAAGTACCGGGTCCATGGTTCTGGGCGTATACTGGGGGGACGGGGACGACTCCCATTAACCCCTGACTATACCGGGGATACGCTTATCACAATGCCTTTCTGGTCTGTGCTGAAGCAGGGCATTCTGACAGCCAAGTGGCTTGACCTTTATTAGTGAGCCTGGTTACCCCCTCTCGGAACTACAGACTTAGAAATCGCCAGCTCATATACAGTGCATAAAATATATTTATATATATACCCTTATACACCATTTTAATAAAAAATATCACAAAATTCTTCTAAGTCCCTCGGGAAGAGTGAAAGACGCGCACGTTCATTTTCAGAGCTCCTAGACCTTCCTATAAGAAGTTAGCCAAAAAGTAGCTTCGAAAAACGCTTAGGTTAAGTTTCAGAGTTGCTTCTAATGTACCAAAGCTGGACTTAGACATAATTTCACTCTCACAACATTATGGCTGGTTGGAGACAGTCCGAACCACAAGTACCGGGTCCATGGTTCTGGGCGTATACTGGGGGGACTGGGACGACTCCCATTAACCCCTGACTATACCGAGGATACGCTTATGACAATTTCTTTCTGGTCTGTGCTGATGCAGGGCATTCTGGCAGCCAAGTGGCTTGACCTTTATTAGTGAGCCTGGTTAACCCCTCTCGGAACTACAGACTTAGAAATCGCCAGCTCATATACAGTGCATAAAATATATTTATATATATACCCTTATACACTATTTTAATAAAAAATATCACAAAATTCTTCTAAGTCCCTCGGGAAGAGTGAAAGACGCGCACGTTCATTTTCAGAGCTCCTAGACCTTCCTATAAGAAGTTAGCCAAAAAGTAGCTTCGAAAAACGCTTAGGTTAAGTTTCAGAGTTGCTTCTAATGTACCAAAGCTGGACTTAGACATAATTTCACTCTCACAACATTATGGCTGGTTGGAGACAGTCCGAACCACAAGTACCGGGTCCATGGTTCTGGGCGTATACTGGGGGGACGGGGACGACTCCCATTAACCCCTGACTATACCGGGGATACGCTTATCACAATGCCTTTCTGGTCTGTGCTGAAGCAGGGCATTCTGACAGCCAAGTGGCTTGACCTTTATTAGTGAGCCTGGTTACCCCCTCTCGGAACTACAGACTTAGAAATCGCCAGCTCATATACAGTGCATAAAATATATTTATATATATACCCTTATACACCATTTTAATAAAAAATATCACAAAATTCTTCTAAGTCCCTCGGGAAGAGTGAAAGACGCGCACGTTCATTTTCAGAGCTCCTAGACCTTCCTATAAGAAGTTAGCCAAAAAGTAGCTTCGAAAAACGCTTAGGTTAAGTTTCAGAGTTGCTTCTAATGTACCAAAGCTGGACTTAGACATAATTTCACTCTCACAACATTATGGCTGGTTGGAGACAGTCCGAAACACAAGTACCGGGTCCATGGTTCTGGGCGTATACTGGGGGGACGGGGACGACTCCCATTAACCCCTGACTATACCGGGGATACGCTTATGACAATGCCTTTCTGGTCTGTGCTGATGCAGGGCATTCTGGCAGCCAAGTGGCTTGACCTTTATTAGTGAGCCTGGTTAACCCCTCTCGGAACTACAGACTTAGAAATCGCCAGCTCATATACAGTGCATAAAATATATTTATATATATACCCTTATACACTATTTTAATAAAAAATATCACAAAATTCTTCTAAGTCCCTCGGGAAGAGTGAAAGACGCGCACGTTCATTTTCAGAGCTCCTAGACCTTCCTATAAGAAGTTAGCCAAAAAGTAGCTTCGAAAAACGCTTAGGTTAAGTTTCAGAGTTGCTTCTAATGTACCAAAGCTGGACTTAGACATCATTTCACTCTCACAACATTATGGCTGGTTGGAGACAGTCCGAACCACAAGTACCGGGTCCATGGTTCTGGGCGTATACTGGGGGGACGGGGACGACTCCCATTAACCCCTGACTATACCGGGGATACGCTTATCACAATGCCTTTCTGGTCTGTGCTGAAGCAGGGCATTCTGACAGCCAAGTGGCTTGACCTTTATTAGTGAGCCTGGTTACCCCCTCTCGGAACTACAGACTTAGAAATCGCCAGCTCATATACAGTGCATAAAATATATTTATATATATACCCTTATACACCATTTTAATAAAAAATATCACAAAATTCTTTTAAGTCCCTCGGGAAGAGTGAAAGACGCGCACGTTCATTTTCAGAGCTCCTAGACCTTCCTATAAGAAGTTAGCCAAAAAGTAGCTTCGAAAAACGCTTAGGTTAAGTTTCAGAGTTGCTTCTAATGTACCAAAGCTGGACTTAGACATCATTTCACTCTCACAACATTATGGCTGGTTGGAGACAGTCCGAACCACAAGTACCGGGTCCATGGTTCTGGGCGTATACTGGGGGGACGGGGACGACTCCCATTAACCCCTGACTATACCGGGGATACGCTTATCACAATGCCTTTCTGGTCTGTGCTGAAGCAGGGCATTCTGACAGCCAAGTGGCTTGACCTTTATTAGTGAGCCTGGTTACCCCCTCTCGGAACTACAGACTTAGAAATCGCCAGCTCATATACAGTGCATAAAATATATTTATATATATACCCTTATACACCATTTTAATAAAAAATATCACAAAATTCTTCTAAGTCCCTCGGGAAGAGTGAAAGACGCGCACGTTCATTTTCAGAGCTCCTAGACCTTCCTATAAGAAGTTAGCCAAAAAGTAGCTTCGAAAAACGCTTAGGTTAAGTTTCAGAGTTGCTTCTAATGTACCAAAGCTGGACTTAGACATAATTTCACTCTCACAACATTATGGCTGGTTGGAGACAGTCCGAACCACAAGTACCGGGTCCATGGTTCTGGGCGTATACTGGGGGGACTGGGACGACTCCCATTAACCCCTGACTATACCGGGGATACGCTTATGACAATTTCTTTCTGGTCTGTGCTGATGCAGGGCATTCTGGCAGCCAAGTGGCTTGACCTTTATTAGTGAGCCTGGTTAACCCCTCTCGGAACTACAGACTTAGAAATCGCCAGCTCATATACAGTGCATAAAATATATTTATATATATACCCTTATACACTATTTTAATAAAAAATATCACAAAATTCTTCTAAGTCCCTCGGGAAGAGTGAAAGACGCGCACGTTCATTTTCAGAGCTCCTAGACCTTCCTATAAGAAGTTAGCCAAAAAGTAGCTTCGAAAAACGCTTAGGTTAAGTTTCAGAGTTGCTTCTAATGTACCAAAGCTGGACTTAGACATAATTTCACTCTCACAACATTATGGCTGGTTGGAGACAGTCCGAACCACAAGTACCGGGTCCATGGTTCTGGGCGTATACTGGGGGGACGGGGACGACTCCCATTAACCCCTGACTATACCGGGGATACGCTTATCACAATGCCTTTCTGGTCTGTGCTGAAGCAGGGCATTCTGACAGCCAAGTGGCTTGACCTTTATTAGTGAGCCTGGTTACCCCCTCTCGGAACTACAGACTTAGAAATCGCCAGCTCATATACAGTGCATAAAATATATTTATATATATACCCTTATACACCATTTTAATAAAAAATATCACAAAATTCTTCTAAGTCCCTCGGGAAGAGTGAAAGACGCGCACGTTCATTTTCAGAGCTCCTAGACCTTCCTATAAGAAGTTAGCCAAAAAGTAGCTTCGAAAAACGCTTAGGTTAAGTTTCAGAGTTGCTTCTAATGTACCAAAGCTGGACTTAGACATAATTTCACTCTCACAACATTATGGCTGGTTGGAGACAGTCCGAAACACAAGTACCGGGTCCATGGTTCTGGGCGTATACTGGGGGGACGGGGACGACTCCCATTAACCCCTGACTATACCGGGGATACGCTTATGACAATTCCTTTCTGGTCTGTGCTGATGCAGGGCATTCTGGCAGCCAAGTGGCTTGACCTTTATTAGTGAGCCTGGTTAACCCCTCTCGGAACTACAGACTTAGAAATCGCCAGCTCATATACAGTGCATAAAATATATTTATATATATACCCTTATACACTATTTTAATAAAAAATATCACAAAATTCTTCTAAGTCCCTCGGGAAGAGTGAAAGACGCGCACGTTCATTTTCAGAGCTCCTAGACCTTCCTATAAGAAGTTAGCCAAAAAGTAGCTTCGAAAAACGCTTAGGTTAAGTTTCAGAGTTGCTTCTAATGTACCAAAGCTGGACTTAGACATAATTTCACTCTCACAACATTATGGCTGGTTGGAGACAGTCCGAAACACAAGTACCGGGTCCATGGTTCTGGGCGTATACTGGGGGGACGGGGACGACTCCCATTAACCCCTGACTATACCGGGGATACGCTTATGACAATGCCTTTCTGGTCTGTGCTGATGCAGGGCATTCTGGCAGCCAAGTGGCTTGACCTTTATTAGTGAGCCTGGTTAACCCCTCTCGGAACTACAGACTTAGAAATCGCCAGCTCATATACAGTGCATAAAATATATTTATATATATACCCTTATACACTATTTTAATAAAAAATATCACAAAATTCTTCTAAGTCCCTCGGGAAGAGTGAAAGACGCGCACGTTCATTTTCAGAGCTCCTAGACCTTCCTATAAGAAGTTAGCCAAAAAGTAGCTTCGAAAAACGCTTAGGTTAAGTTTCAGAGTTGCTTCTAATGTACCAAAGCTGGACTTAGACATCATTTCACTCTCACAACATTATGGCTGGTTGGAGACAGTCCGAACCACAAGTACCGGGTCCATGGTTCTGGGCGTATACTGGGGGGACGGGGACGACTCCCATTAACCCCTGACTATACCGGGGATACGCTTATCACAATGCCTTTCTGGTCTGTGCTGAAGCAGGGCATTCTGACAGCCAAGTGGCTTGACCTTTATTAGTGAGCCTGGTTACCCCCTCTCGGAACTACAGACTTAGAAATCGCCAGCTCATATACAGTGCATAAAATATATTTATATATATACCCTTATACACCATTTTAATAAAAAATATCACAAAATTCTTCTAAGTCCCTCGGGAAGAGTGAAAGACGCGCACGTTCATTTTCAGAGCTCCTAGACCTTCCTATAAGAAGTTAGCCAAAAAGTAGCTTCGAAAAACGCTTAGGTTAAGTTTCAGAGTTGCTTCTAATGTACCAAAGCTGGACTTAGACATCATTTCACTCTCACAACATTATGGCTGGTTGGAGACAGTCCGAACCACAAGTACCGGGTCCATGGTTCTGGGCGTATACTGGGGGGACGGGGACGACTCCCATTAACCCCTGACTATACCGGGGATACGCTTATCACAATGCCTTTCTGGTCTGTGCTGAAGCAGGGCATTCTGACAGCCAAGTGGCTTGACCTTTATTAGTGAGCCTGGTTACCCCCTCTCGGAACTACAGACTTAGAAATCGCCAGCTCATATACAGTGCATAAAATATATTTATATATATACCCTTATACACCATTTTAATAAAAAATATCACAAAATTCTTCTAAGTCCCTCGGGAAGAGTGAAAGACGCGCACGTTCATTTTCAGAGCTCCTAGACCTTCCTATAAGAAGTTAGCCAAAAAGTAGCTTCGAAAAACGCTTAGGTTAAGTTTCAGAGTTGCTTCTAATGTACCAAAGCTGGACTTAGACATAATTTCACTCTCACAACATTATGGCTGGTTGGAGACAGTCCGAACCACAAGTACCGGGTCCATGGTTCTGGGCGTATACTGGGGGGACTGGGACGACTCCCATTAACCCCTGACTATACCGGGGATACGCTTATGACAATTTCTTTCTGGTCTGTGCTGATGCAGGGCATTCTGGCAGCCAAGTGGCTTGACCTTTATTAGTGAGCCTGGTTAACCCCTCTCGGAACTACAGACTTAGAAATCGCCAGCTCATATACAGTGCATAAAATATATTTATATACAGTATATACCCTTATACACTATTTTAATAAAAAATATCACAAAATTCTTCTAAGTCCCTCGGGAAGAGTGAAAGACGCGCACGTTCATTTTCAGAGCTCCTAGACCTTCCTATAAGAAGTTAGCCAAAAAGTAGCTTCGAAAAACGCTTAGGTTAAGTTTCAGAGTTGCTTCTAATGTACCAAAGCTGGACTTAGACATAATTTCACTCTCACAACATTATGGCTGGTTGGAGACAGTCCGAACCACAAGTACCGGGTCCATGGTTCTGGGCGTATACTGGGGGGACGGGGACGACTCCCATTAACCCCTGACTATACCGGGGATACGCTTATCACAATGCCTTTCTGGTCTGTGCTGAAGCAGGGCATTCTGACAGCCAAGTGGCTTGACCTTTATTAGTGAGCCTGGTTACCCCCTCTCGGAACTACAGACTTAGAAATCGCCAGCTCATATACAGTGCATAAAATATATTTATATATATACCCTTATACACCATTTTAATAAAAAATATCACAAAATTCTTCTAAGTCCCTCGGGAAGAGTGAAAGACGCGCACGTTCATTTTCAGAGCTCCTAGACCTTCCTATAAGAAGTTAGCCAAAAAGTAGCTTCGAAAAACGCTTAGGTTAAGTTTCAGAGTTGCTTCTAATGTACCAAAGCTGGACTTAGACATAATTTCACTCTCACAACATTATGGCTGGTTGGAGACAGTCCGAAACACAAGTACCGGGTCCATGGTTCTGGGCGTATACTGGGGGGACGGGGACGACTCCCATTAACCCCTGACTATACCGGGGATACGCTTATGACAATGCCTTTCTGGTCTGTGCTGATGCAGGGCATTCTGGCAGCCAAGTGGCTTGACCTTTATTAGTGAGCCTGGTTAACCCCTCTCGGAACTACAGACTTAGAAATCGCCAGCTCATATACAGTGCATAAAATATATTTATATATATACCCTTATACACTATTTTAATAAAAAATATCACAAAATTCTTCTAAGTCCCTCGGGAAGAGTGAAAGACGCGCACGTTCATTTTCAGAGCTCCTAGACCTTCCTATAAGAAGTTAGCCAAAAAGTAGCTTCGAAAAACGCTTAGGTTAAGTTTCAGAGTTGCTTCTAATGTACCAAAGCTGGACTTAGACATAATTTCACTCTCACAACATTATGGCTGGTTGGAGACAGTCCGAACCACAAGTACCGGGTCCATGGTTCTGGGCGTATACTGGGGGGACGGGGACGACTCCCATTAACCCCTGACTATACCGGGGATACGCTTATCACAATGCCTTTCTGGTCTGTGCTGAAGCAGGGCATTCTGACAGCCAAGTGGCTTGACCTTTATTAGTGAGCCTGGTTACCCCCTCTCGGAACTACAGACTTAGAAATCGCCAGCTCATATACAGTGCATAAAATATATTTATATATATACCCTTATACACCATTTTAATAAAAAATATCACAAAATTCTTCTAAGTCCCTCGGGAAGAGTGAAAGACGCGCACGTTCATTTTCAGAGCTCCTAGACCTTCCTATAAGAAGTTAGCCAAAAAGTAGCTTCGAAAAACGCTTAGGTTAAGTTTCAGAGTTGCTTCTAATGTACCAAAGCTGGACTTAGACATAATTTCACTCTCACAACATTATGGCTGGTTGGAGACAGTCCGAAACACAAGTACCGGGTCCATGGTTCTGGGCGTATACTGGGGGGACGGGGACGACTCCCATTAACCCCTGACTATACCGGGGATACGCTTATGACAATGCCTTTCTGGTCTGTGCTGATGCAGGGCATTCTGGCAGCCAAGTGGCTTGACCTTTATTAGTGAGCCTGGTTAACCCCTCTCGGAACTACAGACTTAGAAATCGCCAGCTCATATACAGTGCATAAAATATATTTATATATATACCCTTATACACTATTTTAATAAAAAATATCACAAAATTCTTCTAAGTCCCTCGGGAAGAGTGAAAGACGCGCACGTTCATTTTCAGAGCTCCTAGACCTTCCTATAAGAAGTTAGCCAAAAAGTAGCTTCGAAAAACGCTTAGGTTAAGTTTCAGAGTTGCTTCTAATGTACCAAAGCTGGACTTAGACATCATTTCACTCTCACAACATTATGGCTGGTTGGAGACAGTCCGAACCACAAGTACCGGGTCCATGGTTCTGGGCGTATACTGGGGGGACGGGGACGACTCCCATTAACCCCTGACTATACCGGGGATACGCTTATCACAATGCCTTTCTGGTCTGTGCTGAAGCAGGGCATTCTGACAGCCAAGTGGCTTGACCTTTATTAGTGAGCCTGGTTACCCCCTCTCGGAACTACAGACTTAGAAATCGCCAGCTCATATACAGTGCATAAAATATATTTATATATATACCCTTATACACCATTTTAATAAAAAATATCACAAAATTCTTCTAAGTCCCTCGGGAAGAGTGAAAGACGCGCACGTTCATTTTCAGAGCTCCTAGACCTTCCTATAAGAAGTTAGCCAAAAAGTAGCTTCGAAAAACGCTTAGGTTAAGTTTCAGAGTTGCTTCTAATGTACCAAAGCTGGACTTAGACATAATTTCACTCTCACAACATTATGGCTGGTTGGAGACAGTCCGAACCACAAGTACCGGGTCCATGGTTCTGGGCGTATACTGGGGGGACTGGGACGACTCCCATTAACCCCTGACTATACCGGGGATACGCTTATGACAATTTCTTTCTGGTCTGTGCTGATGCAGGGCATTCTGGCAGCCAAGTGGCTTGACCTTTATTAGTGAGCCTGGTTAACCCCTCTCGGAACTACAGACTTAGAAATCGCCAGCTCATATACAGTGCATAAAATATATTTATATATATACCCTTATACACTATTTTAATAAAAAATATCACAAAATTCTTCTAAGTCCCTCGGGAAGAGTGAAAGACGCGCACGTTCATTTTCAGAGCTCCTAGACCTTCCTATAAGAAGTTAGCCAAAAAGTAGCTTCGAAAAACGCTTAGGTTAAGTTTCAGAGTTGCTTCTAATGTACCAAAGCTGGACTTAGACATCATTTCACTCTCACAACATTATGGCTGGTTGGAGACAGTCCGAACCACAAGTACCGGGTCCATGGTTCTGGGCGTATACTGGGGGGACGGGGACGACTCCCATTAACCCCTGACTATACCGGGGATACGCTTATCACAATGCCTTTCTGGTCTGTGCTGAAGCAGGGCATTCTGACAGCCAAGTGGCTTGACCTTTATTAGTGAGCCTGGTTACCCCCTCTCGGAACTACAGACTTAGAAATCGCCAGCTCATATACAGTGCATAAAATATATTTATATATATACCCTTATACACCATTTTAATAAAAAATATCACAAAATTCTTCTAAGTCCCTCGGGAAGAGTGAAAGACGCGCACGTTCATTTTCAGAGCTCCTAGACCTTCCTATAAGAAGTTAGCCAAAAAGTAGCTTCGAAAAACGCTTAGGTTAAGTTTCAGAGTTGCTTCTAATGTACCAAAGCTGGACTTAGACATAATTTCACTCTCACAACATTATGGCTGGTTGGAGACAGTCCGAACCACAAGTACCGGGTCCATGGTTCTGGGCGTATACTGGGGGGACTGGGACGACTCCCATTAACCCCTGACTATACCGGGGATACGCTTATCACAATGCCTTTCTGGTCTGTGCTGAAGCAGGGCATTCTGACAGCCAAGTGGCTTGACCTTTATTAGTGAGCCTGGTTACCCCCTCTCGGAATTACAGACTTAGAAATCGCCAGCTCATATACAGTGCATAAAATATATTTATATATATACCCTTATACACCATTTTAATAAAAAATATCACAAAATTCTTCTAAGTCCCTCGGGAAGAGTGAAAGACGCGCACGTTCATTTTCAGAGCTCCTAGACCTTCCTATAAGAAGTTAGCCAAAAAGTAGCTTCGAAAAACGCTTAGGTTAAGTTTCAGAGTTGCTTCTAATGTACCAAAGCTGGACTTAGACATAATTTCACTCTCACAACATTATGGCTGGTTGGAGACAGTCCGAAACACAAGTACCGGGTCCATGGTTCTGGGCGTATACTGGGGGGACGGGGACGACTCCCATTAACCCCTGACTATACCGGGGATACGCTTATCACAATGCCTTTCTGGTCTGTGCTGAAGCAGGGCATTCTGACAGCCAAGTGGCTTGACCTTTATTAGTGAGCCTGGTTACCCCCTCTCGGAACTACAGACTTAGAAATCGCCAGCTCATATACAGTGCATAAAATATATTTATATATATACCCTTATACACCATTTTAATAAAAAATATCACAAAATTATTCTAAGTCCCTCGGGAAGAGTGAAAGACGCGCACGTTCATTTTCAGAGCTCCTAGACATTCCTATAAGAAGTAAGCCAAAAAGTAGCTTCGAAAAACGCTTAGGTTAAGTTTCAGAGTTGCTTCTAATGTACCAAAGCTGGACTTAGACATAATTTCACTCTCACAACATTATGGCTGGTTGGAGACAGTCCGAACCACAAGTACCGGGTCCATGGTTCTGGGCGTATACTGGGGGGACGGGGACGACTCCCATTAACCCCTGACTATACCGGGGATACGCTTATCACAATGCCTTTCTGGTCTGTGCTGAAGCAGGGCATTCTGACAGCCAAGTGGCTTGACCTTTATTAGTGAGCCTGGTTACCCCCTCTCGGAACTACAGACTTAGAAATCGCCAGCTCATATACAGTGCATAAAATATATTTATATATATACCCTTATACACCATTTTAATAAAAAATATCACAAAATTCTTCTAAGTCCCTCGGGAAGAGTGAAAGACGCGCACGTTCATTTTCAGAGCTCCTAGACCTTCCTATAAGAAGTTAGCCAAAAAGTAGCTTCGAAAAACGCTTAGGTTAAGTTTCAGAGTTGCTTCTAATGTACCAAAGCTGGACTTAGACATAATTTCACTCTCACAACATTATGGCTGGTTGGAGACAGTCCGAACCACAAGTACCGGGTCCATGGTTCTGGGCGTATACTGGGGGGACTGGGACGACTCCCATTAACCCCTGACTATACCGGGGATACGCTTATGACAATGTCTTTCTGGTCTGTGCTGATGCAGGGCATTCTGGCAGCCAAGTGGCTTGACCTTTATTAGTGAGCCTGGTTAACCCCTCTCGGAACTACAGACTTAGAAATCGCCAGCTCATATACAGTGCATAAAATATATTTATATATATACCCTTATACACTATTTTAATAAAAAATATCACAAAATTCTTCTAAGTCCCTCGGGAAGAGTGAAAGACGCGCACGTTCATTTTCAGAGCTCCTAGACCTTCCTATAAGAAGTTAGCCAAAAAGTAGCTTCGAAAAACGCTTAGGTTAAGTTTCAGAGTTGCTTCTAATGTACCAAAGCTGGACTTAGACATCATTTCACTCTCACAACATTATGGCTGGTTGGAGACAGTCCGAACCACAAGTACCGGGTCCATGGTTCTGGGCGTATACTGGGGGGACGGGGACGACTCCCATTAACCCCTGACTATACCGGGGATACGCTTATCACAATGCCTTTCTGGTCTGTGCTGAAGCAGGGCATTCTGACAGCCAAGTGGCTTGACCTTTATTAGTGAGCCTGGTTACCCCCTCTCGGAACTACAGACTTAGAAATCGCCAGCTCATATACAGTGCATAAAATATATTTATATATATACCCTTATACACCATTTTAATAAAAAATATCACAAAATTCTTCTAAGTCCCTCGGGAAGAGTGAAAGACGCGCACGTTCATTTTCAGAGCTCCTAGACCTTCCTATAAGAAGTTAGCCAAAAAGTAGCTTCGAAAAACGCTTAGGTTAAGTTTCAGAGTTGCTTCTAATGTACCAAAGCTGGACTTAGACATAATTTCACTCTCACAACATTATGGCTGGTTGGAGACAGTCCGAACCACAAGTACCGGGTCCATGGTTCTGGGCGTATACTGGGGGGACTGGGACGACTCCCATTAACCCCTGACTATACCGGGGATACGCTTATGACAATTTCTTTCTGGTCTGTGCTGATGCAGGGCATTCTGGCAGCCAAGTGGCTTGACCTTTATTAGTGAGCCTGGTTAACCCCTCTCGGAACTACAGACTTAGAAATCGCCAGCTCATATACAGTGCATAAAATATATTTATATATATACCCTTATACACTATTTTAATAAAAAATATCACAAAATTCTTCTAAGTCCCTCGGGAAGAGTGAAAGACGCGCACGTTCATTTTCAGAGCTCCTAGACCTTCCTATAAGAAGTTAGCCAAAAAGTAGCTTCGAAAAACGCTTAGGTTAAGTTTCAGAGTTGCTTCTAATGTACCAAAGCTGGACTTAGACATCATTTCACTCTCACAACATTATGGCTGGTTGGAGACAGTCCGAACCACAAGTACCGGGTCCATGGTTCTGGGCGTATACTGGGGGGACGGGGACGACTCCCATTAACCCCTGACTATACCGGGGATACGCTTATCACAATGCCTTTCTGGTCTGTGCTGAAGCAGGGCATTCTGACAGCCAAGTGGCTTGACCTTTATTAGTGAGCCTGGTTACCCCCTCTCGGAACTACAGACTTAGAAATCGCCATCTCATATACAGTGCATAAAATATATTTATATATATACCCTTATACACTATTTTAATAAAAAATATCACAAAATTCTTCTAAGTCCCTCGGGAAGAGTGAAAGACGCGCACGTTCATTTTCAGAGCTCCTAGACCTTCCTATAAGAAGTTAGCCAAAAAGTAGCTTCGAAAAACGCTTAGGTTAAGTTTCAGAGTTGCTTCTAATGTACCAAAGCTGGACTTAGACATCATTTCACTCTCACAACATTATGGCTGGTTGGAGACAGTCCGAACCACAAGTACCGGGTCCATGGTTCTGGGCGTATACTGGGGGGACGGGGACGACTCCCATTAACCCCTGACTATACCGGGGATACGCTTATCACAATGCCTTTCTGGTCTGTGCTGAAGCAGGGCATTCTGACAGCCAAGTGGCTTGACCTTTATTAGTGAGCCTGGTTACCCCCTCTCGGAACTACAGACTTAGAAATCGCCAGCTCATATACAGTGCATAAAATATATTTATATATATACCCTTATACACCATTTTAATAAAAAATATCACAAAATTCTTCTAAGTCCCTCGGGAAGAGTGAAAGACGCGCACGTTCATTTTTAGAGCTCCTAGACCTTCCTATAAGAAGTTAGCCAAAAAGTAGCTTCGAAAAACGCTTAGGTTAAGTTTCAGAGTTGCTTCTAATGTACCAAAGCTGGACTTAGACATAATTTCACTCTCACAACATTATGGCTGGTTGGAGACAGTCCGAAACACAAGTACCGGGTCCATGGTTCTGGGCGTATACTGGGGGGACGGGGACGACTCCCATTAACCCCTGACTATACCGGGGATACGCTTATCACAATGCCTTTCTGGTCTGTGCTGAAGCAGGGCATTCTGACAGCCAAGTGGCTTGACCTTTATTAGTGAGCCTGGTTACCCCCTCTCGGAACTACAGACTTAGAAATCGCCAGCTCATATACAGTGCATAAAATATATTTATATATATACCCTTATACACCATTTTAATAAAAAATATCACAAAATTCTTCTAAGTCCCTCGGGAAGAGTGAAAGACGCGCACGTTCATTTTCAGAGCTCCTAGACCTTCCTATAAGAAGTTAGCCAAAAAGTAGCTTCGAAAAACGCTTAGGTTAAGTTTCAGAGTTGCTTCTAATGTACCAAAGCTGGACTTAGACATAATTTCACTCTCACAACATTATGGCTGGTTGGAGACAGTCCGAAACACAAGTACCGGGTCCATGGTTCTGGGCGTATACTGGGGGGACGGGGACGACTCCCATTAACCCCTGACTATACCGGGGATACGCTTATGACAATGCCTTTCTGGTCTGTGCTGATGCAGGGCATTCTGGCAGCCAAGTGGCTTGACCTTTATTAGTGAGCCTGGTTAACCCCTCTCGGAACTACAGACTTAGAAATCGCCAGCTCATATACAGTGCATAAAATATATTTATATATATACCCTTATACACTATTTTAATAAAAAATATCACAAAATTCTTCTAAGTCCCTCGGGAAGAGTGAAAGACGTGCACGTTCATTTTCAGAGCTCCTAGACCTTCCTATAAGAAGTTAGCCAAAAAGTAGCTTCGAAAAACGCTTAGGTTAAGTTTCAGAGTTGCTTCTAATGTACCAAAGCTGGACTTAGACATCATTTCACTCTCACAACATTATGGCTGGTTGGAGACAGTCCGAACCACAAGTACCGGGTCCATGGTTCTGGGCGTATACTGGGGGGACGGGGACGACTCCCATTAACCCCTGACTATACCGGGGATACGCTTATCACAATGCCTTTCTGGTCTGTGCTGAAGCAGGGCATTCTGACAGCCAAGTGGCTTGACCTTTATTAGTGAGCCTGGTTACCCCCTCTCGGAACTACAGACTTAGAAATCGCCAGCTCATATACAGTGCATAAAATATATTTATATATATACCCTTATACACCATTTTAATAAAAAATATCACAAAATTCTTCTAAGTCCCTCGGGAAGAGTGAAAGACGCGCACGTTCATTTTCAGAGCTCCTAGACCTTCCTATAAGAAGTTAGCCAAAAAGTAGCTTCGAAAAACGCTTAGGTTAAGTTTCAGAGTTGCTTCTAATGTACCAAAGCTGGACTTAGACATCATTTCACTCTCACAACATTATGGCTGGTTGGAGACAGTCCGAACCACAAGTACCGGGTCCATGGTTCTGGGCGTATACTGGGGGGACGGGGACGACTCCCATTAACCCCTGACTATACCGGGGATACGCTTATCACAATGCCTTTCTGGTCTGTGCTGAAGCAGGGCATTCTGACAGCCAAGTGGCTTGACCTTTATTAGTGAGCCTGGTTACCCCCTCTCGGAACTACAGACTTAGAAATCGCCAGCTCATATACAGTGCATAAAATATATTTATATATATACCCTTATACACCATTTTAATAAAAAATATCACAAAATTCTTCTAAGTCCCTCGGGAAGAGTGAAAGACGCGCACGTTCATTTTCAGAGCTCCTAGACCTTCCTATAAGAAGTTAGCCAAAAAGTAGCTTCGAAAAACGCTTAGGTTAAGTTTCAGAGTTGCTTCTAATGTACCAAAGCTGGACTTAGACATAATTTCACTCTCACAACATTATGGCTGGTTGGAGACAGTCCGAACCACAAGTACCGGGTCCATGGTTCTGGGCGTATACTGGGGGGACTGGGACGACTCCCATTAACCCCTGACTATACCGGGGATACGCTTATGACAATTTCTTTCTGGTCTGTGCTGATGCAGGGCATTCTGGCAGCCAAGTGGCTTGACCTTTATTAGTGAGCCTGGTTAACCCCTCTCGGAACTACAGACTTAGAAATCGCCAGCTCATATACAGTGCATAAAATATATTTATATATATACCCTTATACACTATTTTAATAAAAAATATCACAAAATTCTTCTAAGTCCCTCGGGAAGAGTGAAAGACGCGCACGTTCATTTTCAGAGCTCCTAGACCTTCCTATAAGAAGTTAGCCAAAAAGTAGCTTCGAAAAACGCTTAGGTTAAGTTTCAGAGTTGCTTCTAATGTACCAAAGCTGGACTTAGACATCATTTCACTCTCACAACATTATGGCTGGTTGGAGACAGTCCGAACCACAAGTACCGGGTCCATGGTTCTGGGCGTATACTGGGGGGACGGGGACGACTCCCATTAACCCCTGACTATACCGGGGATACGCTTATCACAATGCCTTTCTGGTCTGTGCTGAAGCAGGGCATTCTGACAGCCAAGTGGCTTGACCTTTATTAGTGAGCCTGGTTACCCCCTCTCGGAACTACAGACTTAGAAATCGCCAGCTCATATACAGTGCATAAAATATATTTATATATATACCCTTATACACTATTTTAATAAAAAATATCACAAAATTCTTCTAAGTCCCTCGGGAAGAGTGAAAGACGCGCACGTTCATTTTCAGAGCTCCTAGACCTTCCTATAAGAAGTTAGCCAAAAAGTAGCTTCGAAAAACGCTTAGGTTAAGTTTCAGAGTTGCTTCTAATGTACCAAAGCTGGACTTAGACATCATTTCACTCTCACAACATTATGGCTGGTTGGAGACAGTCCGAACCACAAGTACCGGGTCCATGGTTCTGGGCGTATACTGGGGGGACGGGGACGACTCCCATTAACCCCTGACTATACCGGGGATACGCTTATCACAATGCCTTTCTGGTCTGTGCTGAAGCAGGGCATTCTGACAGCCAAGTGGCTTGACCTTTATTAGTGAGCCTGGTTACCCCCTCTCGGAACTACAGACTTAGAAATCGCCAGCTCATATACAGTGCATAAAATATATTTATATATATACCCTTATACACCATTTTAATAAAAAATATCACAAAATTCTTCTAAGTCCCTCGGGAAGAGTGAAAGACGCGCACGTTCATTTTTAGAGCTCCTAGACCTTCCTATAAGAAGTTAGCCAAAAAGTAGCTTCGAAAAACGCTTAGGTTAAGTTTCAGAGTTGCTTCTAATGTACCAAAGCTGGACTTAGACATAATTTCACTCTCACAACATTATGGCTGGTTGGAGACAGTCCGAAACACAAGTACCGGGTCCATGGTTCTGGGCGTATACTGGGGGGACGGGGACGACTCCCATTAACCCCTGACTATACCGGGGATACGCTTATCACAATGCCTTTCTGGTCTGTGCTGAAGCAGGGCATTCTGACAGCCAAGTGGCTTGACCTTTATTAGTGAGCCTGGTTACCCCCTCTCGGAACTACAGACTTAGAAATCGCCAGCTCATATACAGTGCATAAAATATATTTATATATATACCCTTATACACCATTTTAATAAAAAATATCACAAAATTCTTCTAAGTCCCTCGGGAAGAGTGAAAGACGCGCACGTTCATTTTCAGAGCTCCTAGACCTTCCTATAAGAAGTTAGCCAAAAAGTAGCTTCGAAAAACGCTTAGGTTAAGTTTCAGAGTTGCTTCTAATGTACCAAAGCTGGACTTAGACATAATTTCACTCTCACAACATTATGGCTGGTTGGAGACAGTCCGAAACACAAGTACCGGGTCCATGGTTCTGGGCGTATACTGGGGGGACGGGGACGACTCCCATTAACCCCTGACTATACCGGGGATACGCTTATGACAATGCCTTTCTGGTCTGTGCTGATGCAGGGCATTCTGGCAGCCAAGTGGCTTGACCTTTATTAGTGAGCCTGGTTAACCCCTCTCGGAACTACAGACTTAGAAATCGCCAGCTCATATACAGTGCATAAAATATATTTATATATATACCCTTATACACTATTTTAATAAAAAATATCACAAAATTCTTCTAAGTCCCTCGGGAAGAGTGAAAGACGTGCACGTTCATTTTCAGAGCTCCTAGACCTTCCTATAAGAAGTTAGCCAAAAAGTAGCTTCGAAAAACGCTTAGGTTAAGTTTCAGAGTTGCTTCTAATGTACCAAAGCTGGACTTAGACATCATTTCACTCTCACAACATTATGGCTGGTTGGAGACAGTCCGAACCACAAGTACCGGGTCCATGGTTCTGGGCGTATACTGGGGGGACGGGGACGACTCCCATTAACCCCTGACTATACCGGGGATACGCTTATCACAATGCCTTTCTGGTCTGTGCTGAAGCAGGGCATTCTGACAGCCAAGTGGCTTGACCTTTATTAGTGAGCCTGGTTACCCCCTCTCGGAACTACAGACTTAGAAATCGCCAGCTCATATACAGTGCATAAAATATATTTATATATATACCCTTATACACCATTTTAATAAAAAATATCACAAAATTCTTCTAAGTCCCTCGGGAAGAGTGAAAGACGCGCACGTTCATTTTCAGAGCTCCTAGACCTTCCTATAAGAAGTTAGCCAAAAAGTAGCTTCGAAAAACGCTTAGGTTAAGTTTCAGAGTTGCTTCTAATGTACCAAAGCTGGACTTAGACATCATTTCACTCTCACAACATTATGGCTGGTTGGAGACAGTCCGAACCACAAGTACCGGGTCCATGGTTCTGGGCGTATACTGGGGGGACTGGGACGACTCCCATTAACCCCTGACTATACCGGGGATACGCTTATGACAATTTCTTTCTGGTCTGTGCTGATGCAGGGCATTCTGGCAGCCAAGTGGCTTGACCTTTATTAGTGAGCCTGGTTAACCCCTCTCGGAACTACAGACTTAGAAATCGCCAGCTCATATACAGTGCATAAAATATATTTATATATATACCCTTATACACTATTTTAATAAAAAATATCACAAAATTCTTCTAAGTCCCTCGGGAAGAGTGAAAGACGCGCACGTTCATTTTCAGAGCTCCTAGACCTTCCTATAAGAAGTTAGCCAAAAAGTAGCTTCGAAAAACGCTTAGGTTAAGTTTCAGAGTTGCTTCTAATGTACCAAAGCTGGACTTAGACATAATTTCACTCTCACAACATTATGGCTGGTTGGAGACAGTCCGAACCACAAGTACCGGGTCCATGGTTCTGGGCGTATACTGGGGGGACGGGGACGACTCCCATTAACCCCTGACTATACCGGGGATACGCTTATCACAATGCCTTTCTGGTCTGTGCTGAAGCAGGGCATTCTGACAGCCAAGTGGCTTGACCTTTATTAGTGAGCCTGGTTACCCCCTCTCGGAACTACAGACTTAGAAATCGCCAGCTCATATACAGTGCATAAAATATATTTATATATATACCCTTATACACCATTTTAATAAAAAATATCACAAAATTCTTCTAAGTCCCTCGGGAAGAGTGAAAGACGCGCACGTTCATTTTCAGAGCTCCTAGACCTTCCTATAAGAAGTTAGCCAAAAAGTAGCTTCGAAAAACGCTTAGGTTAAGTTTCAGAGTTGCTTCTAATGTACCAAAGCTGGACTTAGACATAATTTCACTCTCACAACATTATGGCTGGTTGGAGACAGTCCGAAACACAAGTACCGGGTCCATGGTTCTGGGCGTATACTGGGGGGACGGGGACGACTCCCATTAACCCCTGACTATACCGGGGATACGCTTATCACAATGCCTTTCTGGTCTGTGCTGAAGCAGGGCATTCTGACAGCCAAGTGGCTTGACCTTTATTAGTGAGCCTGGTTACCCCCTCTCGGAACTACAGACTTAGAAATCGCCAGCTCATATACAGTGCATAAAATATATTTATATATATACCCTTATACACCATTTTAATAAAAAATATCACAAAATTATTCTAAGTCCCTCGGGAAGAGTGAAAGACGCGCACGTTCATTTTCAGAGCTCCTAGACATTCCTATAAGAAGTAAGCCAAAAAGTAGCTTCGAAAAACGCTTAGGTTAAGTTTCAGAGTTGCTTCTAATGTACCAAAGCTGGACTTAGACATAATTTCACTCTCACAACATTATGGCTGGTTGGAGACAGTCCGAACCACAAGTACCGGGTCCATGGTTCTGGGCGTATACTGGGGGGACGGGGACGACTCCCATTAACCCCTGACTATACCGGGGATACGCTTATCACAATGCCTTTCTGGTCTGTGCTGAAGCAGGGCATTCTGACAGCCAAGTGGCTTGACCTTTATTAGTGAGCCTGGTTACCCCCTCTCGGAACTACAGACTTAGAAATCGCCAGCTCATATACAGTGCATAAAATATATTTATATATATACCCTTATACACCATTTTAATAAAAAATATCACAAAATTCTTCTAAGTCCCTCGGGAAGAGTGAAAGACGCGCACGTTCATTTTCAGAGCTCCTAGACCTTCCTATAAGAAGTTAGCCAAAAAGTAGCTTCGAAAAACGCTTAGGTTAAGTTTCAGAGTTGCTTCTAATGTACCAAAGCTGGACTTAGACATAATTTCACTCTCACAACATTATGGCTGGTTGGAGACAGTCCGAACCACAAGTACCGGGTCCATGGTTCTGGGCGTATACTGGGGGGACTGGGACGACTCCCATTAACCCCTGACTATACCGGGGATACGCTTATGACAATGTCTTTCTGGTCTGTGCTGATGCAGGGCATTCTGGCAGCCAAGTGGCTTGACCTTTATTAGTGAGCCTGGTTAACCCCTCTCGGAACTACAGACTTAGAAATCGCCAGCTCATATACAGTGCATAAAATATATTTATATATATACCCTTATACACTATTTTAATAAAAAATATCACAAAATTCTTCTAAGTCCCTCGGGAAGAGTGAAAGACGCGCACGTTCATTTTCAGAGCTCCTAGACCTTCCTATAAGAAGTTAGCCAAAAAGTAGCTTCGAAAAACGCTTAGGTTAAGTTTCAGAGTTGCTTCTAATGTACCAAAGCTGGACTTAGACATCATTTCACTCTCACAACATTATGGCTGGTTGGAAACAGTCCGAACCACAAGTACCGGGTCCATGGTTCTGGGCGTATACTGGGGGGACTGGGACGACTCCCATTAACCCCTGACTATACCGGGGATACGCTTATGACAATGTCTTTCTGGTCTGTGCTGATGCAGGGCATTCTGGCAGCCAAGTGGCTTGACCTTTATTAGTGAGCCTGGTTAACCCCTCTCGGAACTACAGACTTAGAAATCGCCAGCTCATATACAGTGCATAAAATATATTTATATATATACCCTTATACACTATTTTAATAAAAAATATCACAAAATTCTTCTAAGTCCCTCGGGAAGAGAGAAAGACGCGCACGTTCATTTTCAGAGCTCCTAGACCTTCCTATAAGAAGTTAGCCAAAAAGTAGCTTCGAAAAACGCTTAGGTTAAGTTTCAGAGTTGCTTCTAATGTACCAAAGCTGGACTTAGACATAATTTCACTCTCACAACATTATGGCTGGTTGGAAACAGTCCGAACCACAAGTACCGGGTCCATGGTTCTGGGCGTATACTGGGGGGACGGGGACGACTCCCATTAACCCCTGACTATACCGGGGATACGCTTATCACAATGCCTTTCTGGTCTGTGCTGAAGCAGGGCATTCTGGCAGCCAAGTGGCTTGACCTTTATTAGTGAGCCTGGTTACCCCCTCTCGGAACTACAGACTTAGAAATCGCCAGCTCATATACAGTGCATAAAATATATTTATATATATACCCTTATACACCATTTTAATAAAAAATATCACAAAATTCTTCTAAGTCCCTCGGGAAGATTGAAAGACGCGCACGTTCATTTTCAGAGCTCCTAGACCTTCCTATAAGAAGTTAGCCAAAAAGTAGCTTCGAAAAACGCTTAGGTTAAGTTTCAGAGTTGCTTCTAATGTACCTAAGCTGGACTTAGACATAATTTCACTCTCACAACATTATGGCTGGTTGGAGACAGTCCGAACCACAAGTACCGGGTCCATGGTTCTGGGCGTACTGGGGGGACTGGGACGACTCCCATTAACCCCTGACTATACCGGGGATACGCTTATGACAATGTCTTTCTGGTCTGTGCTGAAGCAGGGCATTCTGGCAGCCAAGTGGCTTGACCTTTATTAGTGAGCCTGGTTACCCCCTCTCGGAACTACAGACTTAGAAATCGCCAGCTCATATTCAGTGCATAAAATATATTTATATATATACCCTTATACACCATTTTAATAAAAAATATCACAAAATACTTCTAAGTCCCTCGGGAAGAGTGAAAGACGCGCACGTTCATTTTCAGAGCTCCTAGACCTTCCTATAAGAAGTTAGCCAAAAAGTAGCTTCGAAAAACGCTTAGGTTAAGTTTCAGAGTTGGTTCTAATGTACCAAAGCTGGACTTAGACATAATTTCACTCTCACAACATTATGGCTGGTTGGAGACAGTCCGAACCACAAGTACCGGGTCCATGGTTCTGGGCGTATACTGGGGGGACGGGGACGACTCCCATTAACCCCTGACTATACCGGG
Organism: Ascaphus truei; assembly: GCF_040206685.1. Taxonomy (NCBI): domain Eukaryota; kingdom Metazoa; phylum Chordata; class Amphibia; order Anura; family Ascaphidae; genus Ascaphus; species Ascaphus truei. The sequence continues at coordinate 281,508,191 of NC_134483.1, forward strand.
GATACGCTTATCACAATGCCTTTCTGGTCTGTGCTGAAGCAGGGCATTCTGACAGCCAAGTGGCTTGACCTTTATTAGTGAGCCTGGTTAACCCCTCTCGGAACTACAGACTTAGAAATCGCCAGCTCATATACAGTGCATAAAATATATTTATATATATACCCTTATACACCATTTTAATAAAAAATATCACAAAATTCTTCTAAGTCCCTCGGGAAGAGTGAAAGACGCGCACGTTCATTTTCAGAGCTCCTAGACCTTCCTATAAGAAGTTAGCTAAAAAGTAGCTTCGAAAAACGCTTAGGTTAAGTTTCAGAGTTGCTTCTAATGTACCAAAGCTGGACTTAGACATCATTTCACTCTCACAACATTATGGCTGGTTGGAAACAGTCCGAACCACAAGTACCGGGTCCATGGTTCTGGGCGTATACTGGGGGGACTGGGACGACTCCCATTAACCCCTGACTATACCGGGGATACGCTTATGACAATGTCTTTCTGGTCTGTGCTGATGCAGGGCATTCTGGCAGCCAAGTGGCTTGACCTTTATTAGTGAGCCTGGTTAACCCCTCTCGGAACTACAGACTTTGAAATCGCCAGCTCATATACAGTGCATAAAATATATTTATATATATACCCTTATACACTATTTTAATAAAAAATATCACAAAATTCTTCTAAGTCCCTCGGGAAGAGTGAAAGACGCGCACGTTCATTTTCAGAGCTCCTAGACCTTCCTATAAGAAGTTAGCCAAAAAGTAGCTTCGAAAAACGCTTAGGTTAAGTTTCAGAGTTGCTTCTAATGTACCAAAGCTGGACTTAGACATCATTTCACTCTCACAACATTATGGCTGGTTGGAGACAGGCCGAACCACAAGTACCGGGTCCATGGTTCTGGGCGTATACTGGGGGGACGGGGACGACTCCCATTAACCCCTGACTATACCGGGGATACGCTTATCACAATGCCTTTCTGGTCTGTGCTGATCAGGGCATTCTGGCAGCCAAGTGGCTTGACCTTTATTAGTGAGCCTGGTTACCCCCTCTCGGAACTACAGACTTAGAAATCGCCAGCTCATATACAGTGCATAAAATATATTTATATAAATACCCTTATACACCATTTTAATAAAAAATATCACAAAATTCTTCTAAGTCCCTTGGGAAGAGTGAAAGACGCGCACGTTCATTTTCAGAGCTCCTAGACATTCCTATAAGAAGTTAGCCAAAAAGTAGCTTCGAAAAACGCTTAGGTTAAGTTTCAGAGTAGCTTCTAATGTACCAAAGCTGGACTTAGACATAATTTCACTCTCACAACATTATGGCTGGTTGGAGACAGTCCGAAACACAAGTACCGGGTCCATGGTTCTGGGCGTATACTGGGGGGACGGGGACGACTCCCATTAACCCCTGACTATACCGGGGATACGCTTATCACAATGCCTTTCTGGTCTGTGCTGAAGCAGGGCATTCTGACAGCCAAGTGGCTTGACCTTTATTAGTGAGCCTGGTTACCCCCTCTCGGAACTACAGACTTAGAAATCGCCAGCTCATATACAGTGCATAAAATATATTTATATATATACCCTTATACACCATTTTAATAAAAAATATCACAAAATTCTTCTAAGTCCCTCGGGAAGAGTGAAAGACGCGCACGTTCATTTTCAGAGCTCCTAGACAATCCTATAAGAAGTAAGCCAAAAAGTAGCTTCGAAAAACGCTTAGGTTAAGTTTCAGAGTTGCTTCTAATGTACCAAAGCTGGACTTAGACATAATTTCACTCTCACAACATTATGGCTGGTTGGAGACAGTCCGAACCACAAGTACCGGGTCCATGGTTCTGGGCGTATACTGGGGGGACGGGGACGACTCCCATTAACCCCTGACTATACCGGGGATACGCTTATCACAATGCCTTTCTGGTCTGTGCTGAAGCAGGTCATTCTGGCAGCCAAGTGGCTTGACCTTTATTAGTGAGCCTGGTTACCCCCTCTCGGAACTACAGACTTAGAAATCGCCAGCTCATATACAGTGCATAAAATATATTTATATATATACCCTTATACACCATTTTAATAAAAAATATCACAAAATTCTTCTAAGTCCCTCGGGAAGATTGAAAGACGCGCACGTTCATTTTCAGAGCTCCTAGACCTTCCTATAAGAAGTTAGCCAAAAAGTAGCTTCGAAAAACGCTTAGGTTAAGTTTCAGAGTTGCTTCTAATGTACCTAAGCTGGACTTAGACATAATTTCACTCTCACAACATTATGGCTGGTTGGAGACAGTCCGAACCACAAGTACCGGGTCCATGGTTCTGGGCGTACTGGGGGGACTGGGACGACTCCCATTAACCCCTGACTATACCGGGGATACGCTTATGACAATGTCTTTCTGGTCTGTGCTGAAGCAGGGCATTCTGGCAGCCAAGTGGCTTGACCTTTATTAGTGAGCCTGGTTACCCCCTCTCGGAACTACAGACTTAGAAATCGCCAGCTCATATACAGTGCATAAAATATATTTATATATATACCCTTATACACCATTTTAATAAAAAATATCACAAAATACTTCTAAGTCCCTCGGGAAGAGTGAAAGACGCGCACGTTCATTTTCAGAGCTTCTAGACCTTCCTATAAGAAGTTAGCCAAAAAGTAGCTTCGAAAAACGCTTAGGTTAAGTTTCAGAGTTGGTTCTAATGTACCAAAGCTGGACTTAGACATAATTTCACTCTCACAACATTATGGCTGGTTGGAGACAGTCCGAACCACAAGTACCGGGTCCATGGTTCTGGGCGTATACTGGGGGGACGGGGACGACTCCCATTAACCCCTGACTATACCGGGGATACGCTTATCACAATGCCTTTCTGGTCTGTGCTGAAGCAGGGCATTCTGAAAGCCAAGTGGCTTGACCTTTATTAGTGAGCCTGGTTACCCCCTATCGGAACTACAGACTTAGAAATCGCCAGCTCATATACAGTGCATAAAATATATTTATATATATACCCTTATACACCATTTTAATAAAAAATATCACAAAATTCTTCTAAGTCCCTCGGGAAGAGTGAAAGACGCGCAGGTTCATTTTCAGAGCTCCTAGACATTCCTATAAGAAGTTAGCCAAAAAGTAGCTTCGAAAAACGCTTAGGTTAAGTTTCAGAGTTGCTTCTAATGTACCTAAGCTGGACTTAGACATAATTTCACTCTCACAACATTATGGCTGGTTGGAGACAGTCCGAACCACAAGTACCGGGTCCATGGTTCTGGGCGTACTGGGGGGACTGGGACGACTCCCATTAACCCCTGACTATACCGGGGATACGCTTATGACAATGTCTTTCTGGTCTGTGCTGAAGCAGGGCATTCTGGCAGCCAAGTGGCTTGACCTTTATTAGTGAGCCTGGTTACCCCCTCTCGGAACTACAGACTTAGAAATCGCCAGCTCATATACAGTGCATAAAATATATTTATATATATACCCTTATACACCATTTTAATAAAAAATATCACAAAATACTTCTAAGTCCCTCGGGAAGAGTGAAAGACGCGCACGTTCATTTTCAGAGCTCCTAGACCTTCCTATAAGAAGTTAGCCAAAAAGTAGCTTCGAAAAACGCTTAGGTTAAGTTTCAGAGTTGGTTCTAATGTACCAAAGCTGGACTTAGACATAATTTCACTCTCACAACATTATGGCTGGTTGGAGACAGTCCGAACCACAAGTACCGGGTCCATGGTTCTGGGCGTATACTGGGGGGACGGGGACGACTCCCATTAACCCCTGACTATACCGGGGATACGCTTATCACAATGCCTTTCTGGTCTGTGCTGAAGCAGGGCATTCTGAAAGCCAAGTGGCTTGACCTTTATTAGTGAGCCTGGTTACCCCCTCTCGGAACTACAGACTTAGAAATCGCCAGCTCATATACAGTGCATAAAATATATTTATATATATACCCTTATACACCATTTTAATAAAAAATATCACAAAATTCTTCTAAGTCCCTCGGGAAGAGTGAAAGACGCGCACGTTCATTTTCAGAGCTCCTAGACCTTCCTATAAGAAGTTAGCCAAAAAGTAGCTTCGAAAAACGCTTAGGTTAAGTTTCAGAGTTGCTTCTAATGTACCAAAGCTGGACTTAGACATAATTTCACTCTCACAACATTATGGCTGGTTGGAGACAGTCCGAACCACAAGTACCGGGTCCATGGTTCTGGGCGTATACTGGGGGGACGGGGACGACTCCCAATAACCCCTGACTATACCGGGGATACGCTTATCACAATGCCTTTCTGGTCTGTGCTGAAGCAGGGCATTCTGACAGCCAAGTGGCTTGACCTTTATTAGTGAGCCTGGTTACCCCCTCTCGGAACTACAGACTTAGAAATCGCCAGCTCATATACAGTGCATAAAATATATTTATATATATACCCTTATACACCATTTTAATAAAAAATATCACAAAATTCTTCTAAGTCCCTCGGGAAGAGTGAAAGACGCGCACGTTCATTTTCAGAGCTCCTAGACATTCCTATAAGAAGTTAGCCAAAAAGTAGCTTCGAAAAACGCTTAGGTTAAGTTTCAGAGTTGCTTCTAATGTTCCAAAGCTGGACTTAGACATAATTTCACTCTCACAACATTATGGCTGGTTGGAGACAGTCCGAACCACAAGTACCGGGTCCATGGTTCTGGGCGTATACTGGGGGGACGTGAACGACTCCCATTAACACCTGACTATACCGGGGATACGCTTATCACAATGCCTTTCTGGTCTGTGCTGAAGCAGGGCATTCTGACAGCCAAGTGGCTTGACCTTTATTAGTGAGCCTGGTTACCCCCTCTCGGAACTACAGACTTAGAAATCGCCAGCTCATATACAGTGCATAAAATATATTTATATATATACCCTTATACACCATTTTAATAAAAAATATCACAAAATTCTTCTAAGTCCCTCGGGAAGAGTGAAAGACGCGCACGTTCATTTTCAGAGCTCCTAGACATTCCTATAAGAAGTTAGCCAAAAAGTAGCTTCGAAAAACGCTTAGGTTAAGTTTCAGAGTTGCTTCTAATGTACCAAAGCTGGACTTAGACATAATTTCACTCTCACAACATTATGGCTGGTTGGAGACAGTCCGAACCACAAGTACCGGGTCCATGGTTCTGGGCGTACTGGGGGGACTGGGACGACTCCCATTAACCCCTGACTATACCGGGGATACGCTTATGACAATGTCTTTCTGGTCTGTGCTGAAGCAGGGCATTCTGGCAGCCAAGTGGCTTGACCTTTATTAGTGAGCCTGGTTACCCCCTCTCGGAACTACAGACTTAGAAATCGCCATCTCATATACAGTGCATAAAATATATTTATATATATACCCTTATACACCATTTTAATAAAAAATATCACAAAATACTTCTAAGTCCCTCGGGAAGAGTGAAAGACGCGCACGTTCATTTTCAGAGCTCCTAGACCTTCCTATAAGAAGTTAGCCAAAAAGTAGCTTCGAAAAACGCTTAGGTTAAGTTTCAGAGTTGGTTCTAATGTACCAAAGCTGGACTTAGACATAATTTCACTCTCACAACATTATGGCTGGTTGGAGACAGTCCGAACCACAAGTACCGGGTCCATGGTTCTGGGCGTATACTGGGTGGACGGGGACGACTCCCATTAACCCCTGACTATACCGGGGATACGCTTATGACAATGTCTTTCTGGTCTGTGCTGATGCAGGGCATTCTGGCAGCCAAGTGGCTTGACCTTTATTAGTGAGCCTGGTTAACCCCTCTCGGAACTACAGACTTAGAAATCGCCAGCTCATACACAGTGCATAAAATATATTTATATATATACCCTTATACACTATTTTAATAAAAAATATCACAAAATTCTTCTAAGTCCCTCGGGAAGAGTGAAAGACGCGCACGTTCATTTTCAGAGCTCCTAGACCTTCCTATAAGAAGTTAGCCAAAAAGTAGCTTCGAAAAACGCTTAGGTTAAGTCTCAGAGTTGCTTCTAATGTTCCAAAGCTGGACTTAGACATCATTTCACTCTCACAACATTATGGCTGGTTGGAGACAGTCCGAACCACAAGTACCGGGTCCATGGTTCTGGGCGTATACTGGGGGGACGGGGACGACTCCCAATAACCCCTGACTATACCGGGGATACGCTTATCACAATGCCTTTCTGGTCTGTGCTGAAGCAGGGCATTCTGACAGCCAAGTGGCTTGACCTTTATTAGTGAGCCTGGTTACCCCCTCTCGGAACTACAGACTTAGAAATCGCCAGCTCATATACAGTGCATAAAATATATTTATATATATACCCTTATACACCATTTTAATAAAAAATATCACAAAATTCTTCTAAGTCCCTCGGGAAGAGTGAAAGACGCGCACGTTCATTTTCAGAGCTCCTAGACATTCCTATAAGAAGTTAGCCAAAAAGTAGCTTCGAAAAACGCTTAGGTTAAGTTTCAGAGTTGCTTCTAATGTTCCAAAGCTGGACTTAGACATAATTTCACTCTCACAACATTATGGCTGGTTGGAGACAGTCCGAACCACAAGTACCGGGTCCATGGTTCTGGGCGTATACTGGGGGGACGTGAACGACTCCCATTAACACCTGACTATACCGGGGATACGCTTATCACAATGCCTTTCTGGTCTGTGCTGAAGCAGGGCATTCTGACAGCCAAGTGGCTTGACCTTTATTAGTGAGCCTGGTTACCCCCTCTCGGAACTACAGACTTAGAAATCGCCAGCTCATATACAGTGCATAAAATATATTTATATATATACCCTTATACACCATTTTAATAAAAAATATCACAAAATTCTTCTAAGTCCCTCGGGAAGAGTGAAAGACGCGCACGTTCATTTTCAGAGCTCCTAGACATTCCTATAAGAAGTTAGCCAAAAAGTAGCTTCGAAAAACGCTTAGGTTAAGTTTCAGAGTTGCTTCTAATGTACCAAAGCTGGACTTAGACATAATTTCACTCTCACAACATTATGGCTGGTTGGAGACAGTCCGAACCACAAGTACCGGGTCCATGGTTCTGGGCGTACTGGGGGGACTGGGACGACTCCCATTAACCCCTGACTATACCGGGGATACGCTTATGACAATGTCTTTCTGGTCTGTGCTGAAGCAGGGCATTCTGGCAGCCAAGTGGCTTGACCTTTATTAGTGAGCCTGGTTACCCCCTCTCGGAACTACAGACTTAGAAATCGCCATCTCATATACAGTGCATAAAATATATTTATATATATACCCTTATACACCATTTTAATAAAAAATATCACAAAATACTTCTAAGTCCCTCGGGAAGAGTGAAAGACGCGCACGTTCATTTTCAGAGCTCCTAGACCTTCCTATAAGAAGTTAGCCAAAAAGTAGCTTCGAAAAACGCTTAGGTTAAGTTTCAGAGTTGGTTCTAATGTACCAAAGCTGGACTTAGACATAATTTCACTCTCACAACATTATGGCTGGTTGGAGACAGTCCGAACCACAAGTACCGGGTCCATGGTTCTGGGCGTATACTGGGTGGACGGGGACGACTCCCATTAACCCCTGACTATACCGGGGATACGCTTATGACAATGTCTTTCTGGTCTGTGCTGATGCAGGGCATTCTGGCAGCCAAGTGGCTTGACCTTTATTAGTGAGCCTGGTTAACCCCTCTCGGAACTACAGACTTAGAAATCGCCAGCTCATACACAGTGCATAAAATATATTTATATATATACCCTTATACACTATTTTAATAAAAAATATCACAAAATTCTTCTAAGTCCCTCGGGAAGAGTGAAAGACGCGCACGTTCATTTTCAGAGCTCCTAGACCTTCCTATAAGAAGTTAGCCAAAAAGTAGCTTCGAAAAACGCTTAGGTTAAGTCTCAGAGTTGCTTCTAATGTTCCAAAGCTGGACTTAGACATCATTTCACTCTCACAACATTATGGCTGGTTGGAGACAGTCCGAACCACAAGTACCGGGTCCATGGTTCTGGGCGTATACTGGGGGGACGGGGACGACTCCCATTAACCCCTGACTATACCGGGGATACGCTTATCACAATGCCTTTCTGGTCTGTGCTGAAGCAGGGCATTCTGACAGCCAAGTGGCTTGACCTTTATTAGTGAGCCTGGTTACCCCCTCTCGGAACTACAGACTTAGAAATCGCCAGCTCATATACAGTGCATAAAATATATTTATATATATACCCTTATACACCATTTTAATAAAAAATATCACAAAATTCTTCTAAGTCCCTCGGGAAGAGTGAAAGACGCGCACGTTCATTTTCAGAGCTCCTAGACCTTCCTATAAGAAGTAAGCCAAAAAGTAGCTTCGAAAAACGCTTAGGTTAAGTTTCAGAGTTGCTTCTAATGTACCAAAGCTGGACTTAGACAATAATTTCACTCTCACAACATTATGGCTGGTTGGAGACAGTCCGAACCACAAGTACCGGGTCCATGGTTCTGGGCGTATACTGGGGGGACTGGGACGACTCCCATTAACCCCTGACTATACCGGGGATACGCTTATGACAATGTCTTTCTGGTCTGTGCTGATGCAGGGCATTCTGGCAGCCAAGTGGCTTGACCTTTATTAGTGAGCCTGGTTAACCCCTCTCGGAACTACAGACTTAGAAATCGCCAGCTCATATACAGTGCATAAAATATATTTATATATATACCCTTATACACTATTTTAATAAAAAATATCACAAAATTCTTCTAAGTCCCTCGGGAAGAGTGAAAGACGCGCACGTTCATTTTCAGAGCTCCTAGACCTTCCTATAAGAAGTTAGCCAAAAAGTAGCTTCGAAAAACGCTTAGGTTAAGTCTCAGAGTTGCTTCTAATGTTCCAAAGCTGGACTTAGACATCATTTCACTCTCACAACATTATGGCTGGTTGGAGACAGTCCGAACCACAAGTACCGGGTCCATGGTTCTGGGCGTATACTGGGGGGACGGGGACGACTCCCATTAACCCCTGACTATACCGGGGATACGCTTATCACAATGCCTTTCTGGTCTGTGCTGAAGCAGGGCATTCTGACAGCCAAGTGGCTTGACCTTTATTAGTGAGCCTGGTTACCCCCTCTCGGAACTACAGACTTAGAAATCGCCAGCTCATATACAGTGCATAAAATATATTTATATATATACCCTTATACACCATTTTAATAAAAAATATCACAAAATTCTTCTAAGTCCCTCGGGAAGAGTGAAAGACGCGCACGTTCATTTTCAGAGCTCCTAGACCTTCCTATAAGAAGTTAGCCAAAAAGTAGCTTCGAAAAACGCTTAGGTTAAGTTTCAGAGTTGCTTCTAATGTACCAAAGCTGGACTTAGACAATAATTTCACTCTCACAACATTATGGCTGGTTGGAGACAGTCCGAACCACAAGTACCGGGTCCATGGTTCTGGGCGTATACTGGGGGGACTGGGACGACTCCCATTAACCCCTGACTATACCGGGGATACGCTTATCACAATGCCTTTCTGGTCTGTGCTGATGCAGGGCATTCTGGCAGCCAAGTGGCTTGACCTTTATTAGTGAGCCTGGTTAACCCCTCTCGGAACTACAGACTTAGAAATCGCCAGCTCATATACAGTGCATAAAATATATTTATATATATACCCTTATACACTATTTTAATAAAAAATATCACAAAATTCTTCTAAGTCCCTCGGGAAGAGTGAAAGACGCGCACGTTCATTTTCAGAGCTCCTAGACCTTCCTATAAGAAGTTAGCCAAAAAGTAGCTTCGAAAAACGCTTAGGTTAAGTTTCAGAGTTGCTTCTAATGTACCAAAGCTGGACTTAGACATCATTTCACTCTCACAACATTATGGCTGGTTGGAGACAGTCCGAACCACAAGTACCGGGTCCATGGTTCTGGGCGTATACTGGGGGGACTGGGACGACTCCCATTAACCCCTGACTATACCGGGGATACGCTTATGACAATGTCTTTCTGGTCTGTGCTGATGCAGGGCATTCTGGCAGCCAAGTGGCTTGACCTTTATTAGTGAGCCTGGTTAACCCCTCTCGGAACTACAGACTTAGAAATCGCCAGCTCATATACAGTGCATAAAATATATTTATATATATACCCTTATACACTATTTTAATAAAAAATATCACAAAATTCTTCTAAGTCCCTCGGGAAGAGTGAAAGACGCGCACGTTCATTTTCAGAGCTCCTAGACCTTCCTATAAGAAGTTAGCCAAAAAGTAGCTTCGAAAAACGCTTAGGTTAAGTTTCAGAGTTGCTTCTAATGTACCAAAGCTGGACTTAGACATCATTTCACTCTCACAACATTATGGCTGGTTGGAGACAGTCCGAACCACAAGTACCGGGTCCATGGTTCTGGGCGTATACTGGGGGGACGGGGACGACTCCCATTAACCCCTGACTATACCGGGGATACGCTTATCACAATGCCTTTCTGGTCTGTGCTGAAGCAGGGCATTCTGACAGCCAAGTGGCTTGACCTTTATTAGTGAGCCTGGTTAACCCCTCTCGGAACTACAGACTTAGAAATCGCCAGCTCATATACAGTGCATAAAATATATTTATATATATACCCTTATACACCATTTTAATAAAAAATATCACAAAATTCTTCTAAGTCCCTCGGGAAGAGTGAAAGACGCGCACGTTCATTTTCAGAGCTCCTAGACATTCCTATAAGAAGTTAGCCAAAAAGTAGCTTCGAAAAACGCTTAGGTTAAGTTTCAGAGTTGCTTCTAATGTACCAAAGCTGGACTTAGACATAATTTCACTCTCACAACATTATGGCTGGTTGGAGACAGTCCGAACCACAAGTACCGGGTCCATGGTTCTGGGCGTACTGGGGGGACTGGGACGACTCCCATTAACCCCTGACTATACCGGGGATACGCTTATGACAATGTCTTTCTGGTCTGTGCTGAAGCAGGGCATTCTGGCAGCCAAGTGGCTTGACCTTTATTAGTGAGCCTGGTTACCCCCTCTCGGAACTACAGACTTAGAAATCGCCATCTCATATACAGTGCATAAAATATATTTATATATATACCCTTATACACCATTTTAATAAAAAATATCACAAAATACTTCTAAGTCCCTCGGGAAGAGTGAAAGACGCGCACGTTCATTTTCAGAGCTCCTAGACCTTCCTATAAGAAGTTAGCCAAAAAGTAGCTTCGAAAAACGCTTAGGTTAAGTTTCAGAGTTGGTTCTAATGTACCAAAGCTGGACTTAGACATAATTTCACTCTCACAACATTATGGCTGGTTGGAGACAGTCCGAACCACAAGTACCGGGTCCATGGTTCTGGGCGTATACTGGGGGGACGGGGACGACTCCCATTAACCCCTGACTATACCGGGGATACGCTTATGACAATGTCTTTCTGGTCTGTGCTGATGCAGGGCATTCTGGCAGCCAAGTGGCTTGACCTTTATTAGTGAGCCTGGTTAACCCCTCTCGGAACTACAGACTTAGAAATCGCCAGCTCATACACAGTGCATAAAATATATTTATATATATACCCTTATACACCATTTTAATAAAAAATATCACAAAATTCTTCTAAGTCCCTCGGGAAGAGTGAAAGACGCGCACGTTCATTTTCAGAGCTCCTAGACCTTCCTATAAGAAGTTAGCCAAAAAGTAGCTTCGAAAAACGCTTAGGTTAAGTTTCAGAGTTGCTTCTAATGTACCAAAGCTGGACTTAGACAATAATTTCACTCTCACAACATTATGGCTGGTTGGAGACAGTCCGAACCACAAGTACCGGGTCCATGGTTCTGGGCGTATACTGGGGGGACTGGGACGACTCCCATTAACCCCTGACTATACCGGGGATACGCTTATGACAATGTCTTTCTGGTCTGTGCTGATGCAGGGCATTCTGGCAGCCAAGTGGCTTGACCTTTATTAGTGAGCCTGGTTAACCCCTCTCGGAACTACAGACTTAGAAATCGCCAGCTCATATACAGTGCATAAAATATATTTATATATATACCCTTATACACTATTTTAATAAAAAATATCACAAAATTCTTCTAAGTCCCTCGGGAAGAGTGAAAGACGCGCACGTTCATTTTCAGAGCTCCTAGACCTTCCTATAAGAAGTTAGCCAAAAAGTAGCTTCGAAAAACGCTTAGGTTAAGTCTCAGAGTTGCTTCTAATGTTCCAAAGCTGGACTTAGACATCATTTCACTCTCACAACATTATGGCTGGTTGGAGACAGTCCGAACCACAAGTACCGGGTCCATGGTTCTGGGCGTATACTGGGGGGACGGGGACGACTCCCATTAACCCCTGACTATACCGGGGATACGCTTATCACAATGCCTTTCTGGTCTGTGCTGAAGCAGGGCATTCTGACAGCCAAGTGGCTTGACCTTTATTAGTGAGCCTGGTTACCCCCTCTCGGAACTACAGACTTAGAAATCGCCAGCTCATATACAGTGCATAAAATATATTTATATATATACCCTTATACACCATTTTAATAAAAAATATCACAAAATTCTTCTAAGTCCCTCGGGAAGAGTGAAAGACGCGCACGTTCATTTTCAGAGCTCCTAGACCTTCCTATAAGAAGTTAGCCAAAAAGTAGCTTCGAAAAACGCTTAGGTTAAGTTTCAGAGTTGCTTCTAATGTACCAAAGCTGGACTTAGACAATAATTTCACTCTCACAACATTATGGCTGGTTGGAGACAGTCCGAACCACAAGTACCGGGTCCATGGTTCTGGGCGTATACTGGGGGGACTGGGACGACTCCCATTAACCCCTGACTATACCGAGGATACGCTTATGACAATGTCTTTCTGGTCTGTGCTGATGCAGGGCATTCTGGCAGCCAAGTGGCTTGACCTTTATTAGTGAGCCTGGTTAACCCCTCTCGGAACTACAGACTTAGAAATCGCCAGCTCATATACAGTGCATAAAATATATTTATATATATACCCTTATACACTATTTTAATAAAAAATATCACAAAATTCTTCTAAGTCCCTCGGGAAGAGTGAAAGACGCGCACGTTCATTTTCAGAGCTCCTAGACCTTCCTATAAGAAGTTAGCCAAAAAGTAGCTTCGAAAAACGCTTAGGTTAAGTTTCAGAGTTGCTTCTAATGTACCAAAGCTGGACTTAGACATCATTTCACTCTCACAACATTATGGCTCGTTGGAGACAGTCCGAACCACAAGTACCGGGTCCATGGTTCTGGGCGTATACTGGGGGGACTGGGACGACTCCCATTAACCCCTGACTATACCGGGGATACGCTTATGACAATGTCTTTCTGGTCTGTGCTGATGCAGGGCATTCTGGCAGCCAAGTGGCTTGACCTTTATTAGTGAGCCTGGTTAACCCCTCTCGGAACTACAGACTTAGAAATCGCCAGCTCATATACAGTGCATAAAATATATTTATATATATACCCTTATACACTATTTTAATAAAAAATATCACAAAATTCTTCTAAGTCCCTCGGGAAGAGTGAAAGACGCGCACGTTCATTTTCAGAGCTCCTAGACCTTCCTATAAGAAGTTAGCCAAAAAGTAGCTTCGAAAAACGCTTAGGTTACTGTAAGTTTCAGAGTTGCTTCTAATGTACCAAAGCTGGACTTAGACATCATTTCACTCTCACAACATTATGGCTGGTTGGAGACAGTCCGAACCACAAGTACCGGGTCCATGGTTCTGGGCGTATACTGGGGGGACGGGGACGACTCCCATTAACCCCTGACTATACCGGGGATACGCTTATCACAATGCCTTTCTGGTCTGTGCTGAAGCAGGGCATTCTGACAGCCAAGTGGCTTGACCTTTATTAGTGAGCCTGGTTAACCCCTCTCGGAACAACAGACTTAGAAATCGCCAGCTCATATACAGTGCATAAAATATATTTATATATATACCCTTATACACTATTTTAATAAAAAATATCACAAAATTCTTCTAAGTCCCTCGGGAAGAGTGAAAGACGCGCACGTTCATTTTCAGAGCTCCTAGACCTTCCTATAAGAAGTTAGCCAAAAAGTAGCTTCGAAAAACGCTTAGGTTAAGTTTCAGAGTTGCTTCTAATGTACCAAAGCTGGACTTAGACATAATTTCACTCTCACAACATTATGGCTGGTTGGAGACAGTCCGAACCACAAGTACCGGGTCCATGGTTCTGGGCGTATACTGGGGGGACGGGGACGACTCCCAATAACCCCTGACTATACCGGGGATACGCTTATCACAATGCCTTTCTGGTCTGTGCTGAAGCAGGGCATTCTGACAGCCAAGTGGCTTGACCTTTATTAGTGAGCCTGGTTACCCCCTCTCGGAACTACAGACTTAGAAATCGCCAGCTCATATACAGTGCATAAAATATATTTATATATATACCCTTATACACCATTTTAATAAAAAATATCACAAAATTCTTCTAAGTCCCTCGGGAAGAGTGAAAGACGCGCACGTTCATTTTCAGAGCTCCTAGACATTCCTATAAGAAGTTAGCCAAAAAGTAGCTTCGAAAAACGCTTAGGTTAAGTTTCAGAGTTGCTTCTAATGTACCAAAGCTGGACTTAGACATAATTTCACTCTCACAACATTATGGCTGGTTGGAGACAGTCCGAACCACAAGTACCGGGTCCATGGTTCTGGGCGTATACTGGGGGGACGGGGACGACTCCCATTAACCCCTGACTATACCGGGGATACGCTTATCACAAAGCCTTTCTGGTCTGTGCTGAAGCAGGGCATTCTGACAGCCAAGTGGTTTGACCTTTATTAGTGAGCCTGGTTAACCCCTCTCGGAACAACAGACTTAGAAATCGCCAGCTCATATACAGTGCATAAAATATATTTATATATATACCCTTATACACTATTTTAATAAAAAATATCACAAAATTCTTCTAAGTCCCTCGGGAAGAGTGAAAGACGCGCACGTTCATTTTCAGAGCTCCTAGACCTTCCTATAAGAAGTTAGCCAAAAAGTAGCTTCGAAAAACGCTTAGGTTAAGTTTCAGAGTTGCTTCTAATGTACCAAAGCTGGACTTAGACATAATTTCACTCTCACAACATTATGGCTGGTTGGAGACAGTCCGAACCACAAGTACCGGGTCCATGGTTCTGGGCGTATACTGGGGGGACGGGGACGACTCCCAATAACCCCTGACTATACCGGGGATACGCTTATCACAATGCCTTTCTGGTCTGTGCTGAAGCAGGGCATTCTGACAGCCAAGTGGCTTGACCTTTATTAGTGAGCCTGGTTACCCCCTCTCGGAACTACAGACTTAGAAATCGCCAGCTCATATACAGTGCATAAAATATATTTATATATATACCCTTATACACCATTTTAATAAAAAATATCACAAAATTCTTCTAAGTCCCTCGGGAAGAGTGAAAGACGCGCACGTTCATTTTCAGAGCTCCTAGACATTCCTATAAGAAGTTAGCCAAAAAGTAGCTTCGAAAAACGCTTAGGTTAAGTTTCAGAGTTGCTTCTAATGTACCAAAGCTGGACTTAGACATAATTTCACTCTCACAACATTATGGCTGGTTGGAGACAGTCCGAACCACAAGTACCGGGTCCATGGTTCTGGGCGTATACTGGGGGGACGTGGACGACTCCCATTAACCCCTGACTATACCGGGGATACGCTTATCACAATGCCTTTCTGGTCTGTGCTGAAGCAGGGCATTCTGACAGCCAAGTGGCTTGACCTTTATTAGTGAGCCTGGTTACCCCCTCTCGGAACTACAGACTTAGAAATCGCCAGCTCATATACAGTGCATAAAATATATTTATATATATACCCTTATACACCATTTTAATAAAAAATATCACAAAATTCTTCTAAGTCCCTCGGGAAGAGTGAAAGACGCGCACGTTCATTTTCAGAGCTCCTAGACATTCCTATAAGAAGTTAGCCAAAAAGTAGCTTCGAAAAACGCTTAGGTTAAGTTTCAGAGTTGCTTCTAATGTACCAAAGCTGGACTTAGACATAATTTCACTCTCACAACATTATGGCTGGTTGGAGACAGTCCGAACCACAAGTACCGGGTCCATGGTTCTGGGCGTACTGGGGGGACTGGGACGACTCCCATTAACCCCTGACTATACCGGGGATACGCTTATGACAATGTCTTTCTGGTCTGTGCTGAAGCAGGGCATTCTGGCAGCCAAGTGGCTTGACCTTTATTAGTGAGCCTGGTTACCCCCTCTCGGAACTACAGACTTAGAAATCGCCATCTCATATACAGTGCATAAAATATATTTATATATATACCCTTATACACCATTTTAATAAAAAATATCACAAAATACTTCTAAGTCCCTCGGGAAGAGTGAAAGACGCGCACGTTCATTTTCAGAGCTCCTAGACCTTCCTATAAGAAGTTAGCCAAAAAGTAGCTTCGAAAAACGCTTAGGTTAAGTTTCAGAGTTGGTTCTAATGTACCAAAGCTGGACTTAGACATAATTTCACTCTCACAACATTATGGCTGGTTGGAGACAGTCCGAACCACAAGTACCGGGTCCATGGTTCTGGGCGTATACTGGGGGGACGGGGACGACTCCCATTAACCCCTGACTATACCGGGGATACGCTTATGACAATGTCTTTCTGGTCTGTGCTGATGCAGGGCATTCTGGCAGCCAAGTGGCTTGACCTTTATTAGTGAGCCTGGTTAACCCCTCTCGTAACTACAGACTTAGAAATCGCCATCTCATATACAGTGCATAAAATATATTTATATATATACCCTTATACACTATTTTAATAAAAAATATCACAAAATTCTTCTAAGTCCCTCGGGAAGAGTGAAAGACGCGCACGTTCATTTTCAGAGCTCCTAGACCTTCCTATAAGAAGTTAGCAAAAAGTAGCTTCGAAAAACGCTTAGGTTAAGTCTCAGAGTTGCTTCTAATGTTCCAAAGCTGGACTTAGACATCATTTCACTCTCACAACATTATGGCTGGTTGGAGACAGTCCGAACCACAAGTACCGGGTCCATGGTTCTGGGCGTATACTGGGGGGACGGGGACGACTCCCATTAACCCCTGACTATACCGGGGATACGCTTATCACAATGCCTTTCTGGTCTGTGCTGAAGCAGGGCATTCTGACAGCCAAGTGGCTTGACCTTTATTAGTGAGCCTGGTTACCCCCTCTCGGAACTACAGACTTAGAAATCGCCAGCTCATATACAGTGCATAAAATATATTTATATATATACCCTTATACACCATTTTAATAAAAAATATCACAAAATTCTTCTAAGTCCCTCGGGAAGAGTGAAAGACGCGCACGTTCATTTTCAGAGCTCCTAGACCTTCCTATAAGAAGTTAGCCAAAAAGTAGCTTCGAAAAACGCTTAGGTTAAGTTTCAGAGTTGCTTCTAATGTACCAAAGCTGGACTTAGACAATAATTTCACTCTCACAACATTATGGCTGGTTGGAGACAGTCCGAACCACAAGTACCGGGTCCATGGTTCTGGGCGTATACTGGGGGGACTGGGACGACTCCCATTAACCCCTGACTATACCGGGGATACGCTTATGACAATGTCTTTCTGGTCTGTGCTGATGCAGGGCATTCTGGCAGCCAAGTGGCTTGACCTTTATTAGTGAGCCTGGTTAACCCCTCTCGGAACTACAGACTTAGAAATCGCCAGCTCATATACAGTGCATAAAATATATTTATATATATACCCTTATACACTATTTTAATAAAAAATATCACAAAATTCTTCTAAGTCCCTCGGGAAGAGTGAAAGACGCGCACGTTCATTTTCAGAGCTCCTAGACCTTCCTATAAGAAGTTAGCCAAAAAGTAGCTTCGAAAAACGCTTAGGTTAAGTTTCAGAGTTGCTTCTAATGTACCAAAGCTGGACTTAGACATCATTTCACTCTCACAACATTATGGCTGGTTGGAGACAGTCCGAACCACAAGTACCGGGTCCATGGTTCTGGGCGTATACTGGGGGGACGGGGACGACTCCCATTAACCCCTGACTATACCGGGGATACGCTTATCACAATGCCTTTCTGGTCTGTGCTGAAGCAGGGCATTCTGACAGCCAAGTGGCTTGACCTTTATTAGTGAGCCTGGTTAACCCCTCTCGGAACAACAGACTTAGAAATCGCCAGCTCATATACAGTGCATAAAATATATTTATATATATACCCTTATACACTATTTTAATAAAAAATATCACAAAATTCTTCTAAGTCCCTCGGGAAGAGTGAAAGACGCGCACGTTCATTTTCAGAGCTCCTAGACCTTCCTATAAGAAGTTAGCCAAAAAGTAGCTTCGAAAAACGCTTAGGTTAAGTTTCAGAGTTGCTTCTAATGTACCAAAGCTGGACTTAGACATCATTTCACTCTCACAACATTATGGCTGGTTGGAGACAGGCCGAACCACAAGTACCGGGTCCATGGTTCTGGGCGTATACTGGGGGGACGGGGACGACTCCCATTAACCCCTGACTATACCGGGGATACGCTTATCACAATGCCTTTCTGGTCTGTGCTGAAGCAGGGCATTCTGGCAGCCAAGTGGCTTGACCTTTATTAGTGAGCCTGGTTACCCCCTCTCGGAACTACAGACTTAGAAATCGCCAGCTCATATACAGTGCATAAAATATATTTATATAAATACCCTTATACACCATTTTAATAAAAAATATCACAAAATTCTTCTATGTCCCTCGGGAAGAGTGAAAGACGCGCACGTTCATTTTCAGAGCTCCTAGACATTCCTATAAGAAGTTAGCCAAAAAGTAGCTTCGAAAAACGCTTAGGTTAAGTTTCAGAGTAGCTTCTAATGTACCAAAGCTGGACTTAGACATAATTTCACTCTCACAACATTATGGCTGGTTGGAGACAGTCCGAAACACAAGTACCGGGTCCATGGTTCTGGGCGTATACTGGGGGGACGGGGACGACTCCCATTAACCCCTGACTATACCGGGGATACGCTTATCACAATGCCTTTCTGGTCTGTGCTGAAGCAGGGCATTCTGGCAGCCAAGTGGCTTGACCTTTATTAGTGAGCCTGGTTACCCCCTCTCGGAACTACAGACTTAGAAATCGCCAGCTCATATACAGTGCATAAAATATATTTATATATATACCCTTATACACCATTTTAATAAAAAATATCACAAAATTCTTCTAAGTCCCTCGGGAAGAGTGAAAGACGCGCACGTTCATTTTCAGAGCTCCTAGACATTCCTATAAGAAGTAAGCCAAAAAGTAGCTTCGAAAAACGCTTAGGTTAAGTTTCAGAGTTGCTTCTAATGTACCAAAGCTGGACTTAGACATAATTTCACTCTCACAACATTATGGCTGGTTGGAGACAGTCCGAACCACAAGTACCGGGTCCATGGTTCTGGGCGTATACTGGGGGGACGGGGACGACTCCCATTAACCCCTGACTATACCGGGGATACGCTTATCACAATGCCTTTCTGGTCTGTGCTGAAGCAGGGCATTCTGACAGCCAAGTGGCTTGACCTTTATTAGTGAGCCTGGTTACCCCCTCTCGGAACTACAGACTTAGAAATCGCCAGCTCATATACAGTGCATAAAATATATTTATATATATACCCTTATACACCATTTTAATAAAAAATATCACAAAATTCTTCTAAGTCCCTCGGGAAGATTGAAAGACGCGCACGTTCATTTTCAGAGCTCCTAGACCTTCCTATAAGAAGTTAGCCAAAAAGTAGCTTCGAAAAACGCTTAGGTTAAGTTTCAGAGTTGCTTCTAATGTACCTAAGCTGGACTTAGACATAATTTCACTCTCACAACATTATGGCTGGTTGGAGACAGTCCGAACCACAAGTACCGGGTCCATGGTTCTGGGCGTACTGGGGGGACTGGGACGACTCCCATTAACCCCTGACTATACCGGGGATACGCTTATGACAATGTCTTTCTGGTCTGTGCTGAAGCAGGGCATTCTGGCAGCCAAGTGGCTTGACCTTTATTAGTGAGCCTGGTTACCCCCTCTCGGAACTACAGACTTAGAAATCGCCAGCTCATATTCAGTGCATAAAATATATTTATATATATACCCTTATACACCATTTTAATAAAAAATATCACAAAATACTTCTAAGTCCCTCGGGAAGAGTGAAAGACGCGCACGTTCATTTTCAGAGCTCCTAGACCTTCCTATAAGAAGTTAGCCAAAAAGTAGCTTCGAAAAACGCTTAGGTTAAGTTTCAGAGTTGCTTCTAATGTACCAAAGCTGGACTTAGACATAATTTCACTCTCACAACATTATGGCTGGTTGGAGACAGTCCGAACCACAAGTACCGGGTCCATGGTTCTGGGCGTATACTGGGGGGACGGGGACGACTCCCATTAACCCCTGACTATACCGGGGATACGCTTATCACAATGCCTTTCTGGTCTGTGCTGAAGCAGGGCATTCTGACAGCCAAGTGGCTTGACCTTTATTAGTGAGCCTGGTTACCCCCTCTCGGAACTACAGACTTAGAAATCGCCAGCTCATATACAGTGCATAAAATATATTTATATATATACCCTTATACACCATTTTAATAAAAAATATCACAAAATTCTTCTAAGTCCCTCGGGAAGATTGAAAGACGCGCACGTTCATTTTCAGAGCTCCTAGACCTTCCTATAAGAAGTTAGCCAAAAAGTAGCTTCGAAAAACGCTTAGGTTAAGTTTCAGAGTTGCTTCTAATGTACCTAAGCTGGACTTAGACATAATTTCACTCTCACAACATTATGGCTGGTTGGAGACAGTCCGAACCACAAGTACCGGGTCCATGGTTCTGGGCGTACTGGGGGGACTGGGACGACTCCCATTAACCCCTGACTATACCGGGGATACGCTTATGACAATGTCTTTCTGGTCTGTGCTGAAGCAGGGCATTCTGGCAGCCAAGTGGCTTGACCTTTATTAGTGAGCCTGGTTACCCCCTCTCGGAACTACAGACTTAGAAATCGCCAGCTCATATTCAGTGCATAAAATATATTTATATATATACCCTTATACACCATTTTAATAAAAAATATCACAAAATACTTCTAAGTCCCTCGGGAAGAGTGAAAGACGCGCACGTTCATTTTCAGAGCTCCTAGACCTTCCTATAAGAAGTTAGCCAAAAAGTAGCTTCGAAAAACGCTTAGGTTAAGTTTCAGAGTTGCTTCTAATGTACCAAAGCTGGACTTAGACATAATTTCACTCTCACAACATTATGGCTGGTTGGAGACAGTCCGAACCACAAGTACCGGGTCCATGGTTCTGGGCGTATACTGGGGGGACGGGGACGACTCCCATTAACCCCTGACTATACCGGGGATACGCTTATCACAATGCCTTTCTGGTCTGTGCTGAAGCAGGGCATTCTGACAGCCAAGTGGCTTGACCTTTATTAGTGAGCCTGGTTACCCCCTCTCGGAACTACAGACTTAGAAATCGCCAGCTCATATACAGTGCATAAAATATATTTATATATATACCCTTATACACCATTTTAATAAAAAATATCACAAAATTCTTCTAAGTCCCTCGGGAAGAGTGAAAGACGCGCACGTTCATTTTCAGAGCTCCTAGACCTTCCTATAAGAAGTTAGCTAAAAAGTAGCTTCGAAAAACGCTTAGGTTAAGTTTCAGAGTTGGTTCTAATGTACCAAAGCTGGACTTAGACATCATTTCACTCTCACAACATTATGGCTGGTTGGAGACAGTCCGAACCACAAGTACCGGGTCCATGGTTCTGGGCGTATACTGGGGGGACTGGGACGACTCCCATTAACCCCTGACTATACCGGGGATACGCTTATGACAATGTCTTTCTGGTCTGTGCTGATGCAGGGCATTCTGGCAGCCAAGTGGCTTGACCTTTATTAGTGAGCCTGGTTAACCCCTCTCGGAACTACAGACTTAGAAATCGCCAGCTCATATACAGTGCATAAAATATATTTATATATATACCCTTATACACTATTTTAATAAAAAATATCACAAAATTCTTCTAAGTCCCTCGGGAAGAGTGAAAGACGCGCACGTTCATTTTCAGAGCTCCTAGACCTTCCTATAAGAAGTTAGCCAAAAAGTAGCTTCGAAAAACGCTTAGGTTAAGTTTCAGAGTTGCTTCTAATGTACCAAAGCTGGACTTAGACATCATTTCACTCTCACAACATTATGGCTGGTTGGAGACAGTCCGAACCACAAGTACCGGGTCCATGGTTCTGGGCGTATACTGGGGGGACGGGGACGACTCCCATTAACCCCTGACTATACCGGGGATACGCTTATCACAATGCCTTTCTGGTCTGTGCTGAAGCAGGGCATTCTGACAGCCAAGTGGCTTGACCTTTATTAGTGAGCCTGGTTAACCCCTCTCGGAACAACAGACTTAGAAATCGCCAGCTCATATACAGTGCATAAAATATATTTATATATATACCCTTATACACTATTTTAATAAAAAATATCACAAAATTCTTCTAAGTCCCTCGGGAAGAGTGAAAGACGCGCACGTTCATTTTCAGAGCTCCTAGACCTTCCTATAAGAAGTTAGCCAAAAAGTAGCTTCGAAAAACGCTTAGGTTAAGTTTCAGAGTTGCTTCTAATGTACCAAAGCTGGACTTAGACATCATTTCACTCTCACAACATTATGGCTGGTTGGAGACAGGCCGAACCACAAGTACCGGGTCCATGGTTCTGGGCGTATACTGGGGGGACGGGGACGACTCCCATTAACCCCTGACTATACCGGGGATACGCTTATCACAATGCCTTTCTGGTCTGTGCTGAAGCAGGGCATTCTGGCAGCCAAGTGGCTTGACCTTTATTAGTGAGCCTGGTTACCCCCTCTCGGAACTACAGACTTAGAAATCGCCAGCTCATATACAGTGCATAAAATATATTTATATAAATACCCTTATACACCATTTTAATAAAAAATATCACAAAATTCTTCTATGTCCCTCGGGAAGAGTGAAAGACGCGCACGTTCATTTTCAGAGCTCCTAGACATTCCTATAAGAAGTTAGCCAAAAAGTAGCTTCGAAAAACGCTTAGGTTAAGTTTCAGAGTAGCTTCTAATGTACCAAAGCTGGACTTAGACATAATTTCACTCTCACAACATTATGGCTGGTTGGAGACAGTCCGAAACACAAGTACCGGGTCCATGGTTCTGGGCGTATACTGGGGGGACGGGGACGACTCCCATTAACCCCTGACTATACCGGGGATACGCTTATCACAATGCCTTTCTGGTCTGTGCTGAAGCAGGGCATTCTGGCAGCCAAGTGGCTTGACCTTTATTAGTGAGCCTGGTTACCCCCTCTCGGAACTACAGACTTAGAAATCGCCAGCTCATATACAGTGCATAAAATATATTTATATATATACCCTTATACACCATTTTAATAAAAAATATCACAAAATTCTTCTAAGTCCCTCGGGAAGAGTGAAAGACGCGCACGTTCATTTTCAGAGCTCCTAGACCTTCCTATAAGAAGTTAGCCAAAAAGTAGCTTCGAAAAACGCTTAGGTTAAGTTTCAGAGTTGCTTCTAATGTACCAAAGCTGGACTTAGACATCATTTCACTCTCACAACATTATGGCTGGTTGGAGACAGTCCGAACCACAAGTACCGGGTCCATGGTTCTGGGCGTATACTGGGGGGACGGGGACGACTCCCATTAACCCCTGACTATACCGGGGATACGCTTATCACAATGCCTTTCTGGTCTGTGCTGAAGCAGGGCATTCTGACAGCCAAGTGGCTTGACCTTTATTAGTGAGCCTGGTTAACCCCTCTCGGAACAACAGACTTAGAAATCGCCAGCTCATATACAGTGCATAAAATATATTTATATATATACCCTTATACACTATTTTAATAAAAAATATCACAAAATTCTTCTAAGTCCCTCGGGAAGAGTGAAAGACGCGCACGTTCATTTTCAGAGCTCCTAGACCTTCCTATAAGAAGTTAGCCAAAAAGTAGCTTCGAAAAACGCTTAGGTTAAGTTTCAGAGTTGCTTCTAATGTACCAAAGCTGGACTTAGACATCATTTCACTCTCACAACATTATGGCTGGTTGGAGACAGGCCGAACCACAAGTACCGGGTCCATGGTTCTGGGCGTATACTGGGGGGACGGGGACGACTCCCATTAACCCCTGACTATACCGGGGATACGCTTATCACAATGCCTTTCTGGTCTGTGCTGAAGCAGGGCATTCTGGCAGCCAAGTGGCTTGACCTTTATTAGTGAGCCTGGTTACCCCCTCTCGGAACTACAGACTTAGAAATCGCCAGCTCATATACAGTGCATAAAATATATTTATATAAATACCCTTATACACCATTTTAATAAAAAATATCACAAAATTCTTCTATGTCCCTCGGGAAGAGTGAAAGACGCGCACGTTCATTTTCAGAGCTCCTAGACATTCCTATAAGAAGTTAGCCAAAAAGTAGCTTCGAAAAACGCTTAGGTTAAGTTTCAGAGTAGCTTCTAATGTACCAAAGCTGGACTTAGACATAATTTCACTCTCACAACATTATGGCTGGTTGGAGACAGTCCGAAACACAAGTACCGGGTCCATGGTTCTGGGCGTATACTGGGGGGACGGGGACGACTCCCATTAACCCCTGACTATACCGGGGATACGCTTATCACAATGCCTTTCTGGTCTGTGCTGAAGCAGGGCATTCTGGCAGCCAAGTGGCTTGACCTTTATTAGTGAGCCTGGTTACCCCCTCTCGGAACTACAGACTTAGAAATCGCCAGCTCATATACAGTGCATAAAATATATTTATATATATACCCTTATACACCATTTTAATAAAAAATATCACAAAATTCTTCTAAGTCCCTCGGGAAGAGTGAAAGACGCGCACGTTCATTTTCAGAGCTCCTAGACATTCCTATAAGAAGTAAGCCAAAAAGTAGCTTCGAAAAACGCTTAGGTTAAGTTTCAGAGTTGCTTCTAATGTACCAAAGCTGGACTTAGACATAATTTCACTCTCACAACATTATGGCTGGTTGGAGACAGTCCGAACCACAAGTACCGGGTCCATGGTTCTGGGCGTATACTGGGGGGACGGGGACGACTCCCATTAACCCCTGACTATACCGGGGATACGCTTATCACAATGCCTTTCTGGTCTGTGCTGAAGCAGGGCATTCTGACAGCCAAGTGGCTTGACCTTTATTAGTGAGCCTGGTTACCCCCTCTCGGAACTACAGACTTAGAAATCGCCAGCTCATATACAGTGCATAAAATATATTTATATATATACCCTTATACACCATTTTAATAAAAAATATCACAAAATTCTTCTAAGTCCCTCGGGAAGATTGAAAGACGCGCACGTTCATTTTCAGAGCTCCTAGACCTTCCTATAAGAAGTTAGCCAAAAAGTAGCTTCGAAAAACGCTTAGGTTAAGTTTCAGAGTTGCTTCTAATGTACCTAAGCTGGACTTAGACATAATTTCACTCTCACAACATTATGGCTGGTTGGAGACAGTCCGAACCACAAGTACCGGGTCCATGGTTCTGGGCGTACTGGGGGGACTGGGACGACTCCCATTAACCCCTGACTATACCGGGGATACGCTTATGACAATGTCTTTCTGGTCTGTGCTGAAGCAGGGCATTCTGGCAGCCAAGTGGCTTGACCTTTATTAGTGAGCCTGGTTACCCCCTCTCGGAACTACAGACTTAGAAATCGCCAGCTCATATTCAGTGCATAAAATATATTTATATATATACCCTTATACACCATTTTAATAAAAAATATCACAAAATACTTCTAAGTCCCTCGGGAAGAGTGAAAGACGCGCACGTTCATTTTCAGAGCTCCTAGACCTTCCTATAAGAAGTTAGCCAAAAAGTAGCTTCGAAAAACGCTTAGGTTAAGTTTCAGAGTTGCTTCTAATGTACCAAAGCTGGACTTAGACATCATTTCACTCTCACAACATTATGGCTGGTTGGAGACAGTCCGAACCACAAGTACCGGGTCCATGGTTCTGGGCGTATACTGGGGGGACGGGGACGACTCCCATTAACCCCTGACTATACCGGGGATACGCTTATCACAATGCCTTTCTGGTCTGTGCTGAAGCAGGGCATTCTGACAGCCAAGTGGCTTGACCTTTATTAGTGAGCCTGGTTAACCCCTCTCGGAACAACAGACTTAGAAATCGCCAGCTCATATACAGTGCATAAAATATATTTATATATATACCCTTATACACTATTTTAATAAAAAATATCACAAAATTCTTCTAAGTCCCTCGGGAAGAGTGAAAGACGCGCACGTTCATTTTCAGAGCTCCTAGACCTTCCTATAAGAAGTTAGCCAAAAAGTAGCTTCGAAAAACGCTTAGGTTAAGTTTCAGAGTTGCTTCTAATGTACCAAAGCTGGACTTAGACATCATTTCACTCTCACAACATTATGGCTGGTTGGAGACAGGCCGAACCACAAGTACCGGGTCCATGGTTCTGGGCGTATACTGGGGGGACGGGGACGACTCCCATTAACCCCTGACTATACCGGGGATACGCTTATCACAATGCCTTTCTGGTCTGTGCTGAAGCAGGGCATTCTGGCAGCCAAGTGGCTTGACCTTTATTAGTGAGCCTGGTTACCCCCTCTCGGAACTACAGACTTAGAAATCGCCAGCTCATATACAGTGCATAAAATATATTTATATAAATACCCTTATACACCATTTTAATAAAAAATATCACAAAATTCTTCTATGTCCCTCGGGAAGAGTGAAAGACGCGCACGTTCATTTTCAGAGCTCCTAGACATTCCTATAAGAAGTTAGCCAAAAAGTAGCTTCGAAAAACGCTTAGGTTAAGTTTCAGAGTAGCTTCTAATGTACCAAAGCTGGACTTAGACATAATTTCACTCTCACAACATTATGGCTGGTTGGAGACAGTCCGAAACACAAGTACCGGGTCCATGGTTCTGGGCGTATACTGGGGGGACGGGGACGACTCCCATTAACCCCTGACTATACCGGGGATACGCTTATCACAATGCCTTTCTGGTCTGTGCTGAAGCAGGGCATTCTGGCAGCCAAGTGGCTTGACCTTTATTAGTGAGCCTGGTTACCCCCTCTCGGAACTACAGACTTAGAAATCGCCAGCTCATATACAGTGCATAAAATATATTTATATATATACCCTTATACACCATTTTAATAAAAAATATCACAAAATTCTTCTAAGTCCCTCGGGAAGAGTGAAAGACGCGCACGTTCATTTTCAGAGCTCCTAGACATTCCTATAAGAAGTAAGCCAAAAAGTAGCTTCGAAAAACGCTTAGGTTAAGTTTCAGAGTTGCTTCTAATGTACCAAAGCTGGACTTAGACATAATTTCACTCTCACAACATTATGGCTGGTTGGAGACAGTCCGAACCACAAGTACCGGGTCCATGGTTCTGGGCGTATACTGGGGGGACGGGGACGACTCCCATTAACCCCTGACTATACCGGGGATACGCTTATCACAATGCCTTTCTGGTCTGTGCTGAAGCAGGGCATTCTGACAGCCAAGTGGCTTGACCTTTATTAGTGAGCCTGGTTACCCCCTCTCGGAACTACAGACTTAGAAATCGCCAGCTCATATACAGTGCATAAAATATATTTATATATATACCCTTATACACCATTTTAATAAAAAATATCACAAAATTCTTCTAAGTCCCTCGGGAAGATTGAAAGACGCGCACGTTCATTTTCAGAGCTCCTAGACCTTCCTATAAGAAGTTAGCCAAAAAGTAGCTTCGAAAAACGCTTAGGTTAAGTTTCAGAGTTGCTTCTAATGTACCTAAGCTGGACTTAGACATAATTTCACTCTCACAACATTATGGCTGGTTGGAGACAGTCCGAACCACAAGTACCGGGTCCATGGTTCTGGGCGTACTGGGGGGACTGGGACGACTCCCATTAACCCCTGACTATACCGGGGATACGCTTATGACAATGTCTTTCTGGTCTGTGCTGAAGCAGGGCATTCTGGCAGCCAAGTGGCTTGACCTTTATTAGTGAGCCTGGTTACCCCCTCTCGGAACTACAGACTTAGAAATCGCCAGCTCATATTCAGTGCATAAAATATATTTATATATATACCCTTATACACCATTTTAATAAAAAATATCACAAAATACTTCTAAGTCCCTCGGGAAGAGTGAAAGACGCGCACGTTCATTTTCAGAGCTCCTAGACCTTCCTATAAGAAGTTAGCCAAAAAGTAGCTTCGAAAAACGCTTAGGTTAAGTTTCAGAGTTGCTTCTAATGTACCAAAGCTGGACTTAGACATAATTTCACTCTCACAACATTATGGCTGGTTGGAGACAGTCCGAACCACAAGTACCGGGTCCATGGTTCTGGGCGTATACTGGGGGGACGGGGACGACTCCCATTAACCCCTGACTATACCGGGGATACGCTTATCACAATGCCTTTCTGGTCTGTGCTGAAGCAGGGCATTCTGACAGCCAAGTGGCTTGACCTTTATTAGTGAGCCTGGTTACCCCCTCTCGGAACTACAGACTTAGAAATCGCCAGCTCATATACAGTGCATAAAATATATTTATATATATACCCTTATACACCATTTTAATAAAAAATATCACAAAATTCTTCTAAGTCCCTCGGGAAGATTGAAAGACGCGCACGTTCATTTTCAGAGCTCCTAGACCTTCCTATAAGAAGTTAGCCAAAAAGTAGCTTCGAAAAACGCTTAGGTTAAGTTTCAGAGTTGCTTCTAATGTACCTAAGCTGGACTTAGACATAATTTCACTCTCACAACATTATGGCTGGTTGGAGACAGTCCGAACCACAAGTACCGGGTCCATGGTTCTGGGCGTACTGGGGGGACTGGGACGACTCCCATTAACCCCTGACTATACCGGGGATACGCTTATGACAATGTCTTTCTGGTCTGTGCTGAAGCAGGGCATTCTGGCAGCCAAGTGGCTTGACCTTTATTAGTGAGCCTGGTTACCCCCTCTCGGAACTACAGACTTAGAAATCGCCAGCTCATATTCAGTGCATAAAATATATTTATATATATACCCTTATACACCATTTTAATAAAAAATATCACAAAATACTTCTAAGTCCCTCGGGAAGAGTGAAAGACGCGCACGTTCATTTTCAGAGCTCCTAGACCTTCCTATAAGAAGTTAGCCAAAAAGTAGCTTCGAAAAACGCTTAGGTTAAGTTTCAGAGTTGCTTCTAATGTACCAAAGCTGGACTTAGACATAATTTCACTCTCACAACATTATGGCTGGTTGGAGACAGTCCGAACCACAAGTACCGGGTCCATGGTTCTGGGCGTATACTGGGGGGACGGGGACGACTCCCATTAACCCCTGACTATACCGGGGATACGCTTATCACAATGCCTTTCTGGTCTGTGCTGAAGCAGGGCATTCTGACAGCCAAGTGGCTTGACCTTTATTAGTGAGCCTGGTTACCCCCTCTCGGAACTACAGACTTAGAAATCGCCAGCTCATATACAGTGCATAAAATATATTTATATATATACCCTTATACACCATTTTAATAAAAAATATCACAAAATTCTTCTAAGTCCCTCGGGAAGATTGAAAGACGCGCACGTTCATTTTCAGAGCTCCTAGACCTTCCTATAAGAAGTTAGCCAAAAAGTAGCTTCGAAAAACGCTTAGGTTAAGTTTCAGAGTTGCTTCTAATGTACCTAAGCTGGACTTAGACATAATTTCACTCTCACAACATTATGGCTGGTTGGAGACAGTCCGAACCACAAGTACCGGGTCCATGGTTCTGGGCGTACTGGGGGGACTGGGACGACTCCCATTAACCCCTGACTATACCGGGGATACGCTTATGACAATGTCTTTCTGGTCTGTGCTGAAGCAGGGCATTCTGGCAGCCAAGTGGCTTGACCTTTATTAGTGAGCCTGGTTACCCCCTCTCGGAACTACAGACTTAGAAATCGCCAGCTCATATTCAGTGCATAAAATATATTTATATATATACCCTTATACACCATTTTAATAAAAAATATCACAAAATACTTCTAAGTCCCTCGGGAAGAGTGAAAGACGCGCACGTTCATTTTCAGAGCTCCTAGACCTTCCTATAAGAAGTTAGCCAAAAAGTAGCTTCGAAAAACGCTTAGGTTAAGTTTCAGAGTTGCTTCTAATGTACCAAAGCTGGACTTAGACATAATTTCACTCTCACAACATTATGGCTGGTTGGAGACAGTCCGAACCACAAGTACCGGGTCCATGGTTCTGGGCGTATACTGGGGGGACGGGGACGACTCCCATTAACCCCTGACTATACCGGGGATACGCTTATCACAATGCCTTTCTGGTCTGTGCTGAAGCAGGGCATTCTGACAGCCAAGTGGCTTGACCTTTATTAGTGAGCCTGGTTACCCCCTCTCGGAACTACAGACTTAGAAATCGCCAGCTCATATACAGTGCATAAAATATATTTATATATATACCCTTATACACCATTTTAATAAAAAATATCACAAAATTCTTCTAAGTCCCTCGGGAAGAGTGAAAGACGCGCACGTTCATTTTCAGAGCTCCTAGACCTTCCTATAAGAAGTTAGCTAAAAAGTAGCTTCGAAAAACGCTTAGGTTAAGTTTCAGAGTTGGTTCTAATGTACCAAAGCTGGACTTAGACATCATTTCACTCTCACAACATTATGGCTGGTTGGAGACAGTCCGAACCACAAGTACCGGGTCCATGGTTCTGGGCGTATACTGGGGGGACTGGGACGACTCCCATTAACCCCTGACTATACCGGGGATACGCTTATGACAATGTCTTTCTGGTCTGTGCTGATGCAGGGCATTCTGGCAGCCAAGTGGCTTGACCTTTATTAGTGAGCCTGGTTAACCCCTCTCGGAACTACAGACTTAGAAATCGCCAGCTCATATACAGTGCATAAAATATATTTATATATATACCCTTATACACTATTTTAATAAAAAATATCACAAAATTCTTCTAAGTCCCTCGGGAAGAGTGAAAGACGCGCACGTTCATTTTCAGAGCTCCTAGACCTTCCTATAAGAAGTTAGCCAAAAAGTAGCTTCGAAAAACGCTTAGGTTAAGTTTCAGAGTTGCTTCTAATGTACCAAAGCTGGACTTAGACATCATTTCACTCTCACAACATTATGGCTGGTTGGAGACAGGCCGAACCACAAGTACCGGGTCCATGGTTCTGGGCGTATACTGGGGGGACGGGGACGACTCCCATTAACCCCTGACTATACCGGGGATACGCTTATCACAATGCCTTTCTGGTCTGTGCTGAAGCAGGGCATTCTGGCAGCCAAGTGGCTTGACCTTTATTAGTGAGCCTGGTTACCCCCTCTCGGAACTACAGACTTAGAAATCGCCAGCTCATATACAGTGCATAAAATATATTTATATAAATACCCTTATACACCATTTTAATAAAAAATATCACAAAATTCTTCTAAGTCCCTTGGGAAAAGTGAAAGACGCGCACGTTCATTTTCAGAGCTCCTAGACATTCCTATAAGAAGTTAGCCAAAAAGTAGCTTCGAAAAACGCTTAGGTTAAGTTTCAGAGTAGCTTCTAATGTACCAAAGCTGGACTTAGACATAATTTCACTCTCACAACATTATGGCTGGTTGGAGACAGTCCGAAACACAAGTACCGGGTCCATGGTTCTGGGCGTATACTGGGGGGACGGGGACGACTCCCATTAACCCCTGACTATACCGGGGATACGCTTATCACAATGCCTTTCTGGTCTGTGCTGAAGCAGGGCATTCTGACAGCCAAGTGGCTTGACCTTTATTAGTGAGCCTGGTTACCCCCTCTCGGAACTACAGACTTAGAAATCGCCAGCTCATATACAGTGCATAAAATATATTTATATATATACCCTTATACACCATTTTAATAAAAAATATCACAAAATTCTTCTAAGTCCCTCGGGAAGAGTGAAAGACGCGCACGTTCATTTTCAGAGCTCCTAGACAATCCTATAAGAAGTAAGCCAAAAAGTAGCTTCGAAAAACGCTTAGGTTAAGTTTCAGAGTTGCTTCTAATGTACCAAAGCTGGACTTAGACATAATTTCACTCTCACAACATTATGGCTGGTTGGAGACAGTCCGAACCACAAGTACCGGGTCCATGGTTCTGGGCGTATACTGGGGGGACGGGGACGACTCCCATTAACCCCTGACTATACCGGGGATACGCTTATCACAATGCCTTTCTGGTCTGTGCTGAAGCAGGGCATTCTGGCAGCCAAGTGGCTTGACCTTTATTAGTGAGCCTGGTTACCCCCTCTCGGAACTACAGACTTAGAAATCGCCAGCTCATATACAGTGCATAAAATATATTTATATATATACCCTTATACACCATTTTAATAAAAAATATCACAAAATTCTTCTAAGTCCCTCGGGAAGATTGAAAGACGCGCACGTTCATTTTCAGAGCTCCTAGACCTTCCTATAAGAAGTTAGCCAAAAAGTAGCTTCGAAAAACGCTTAGGTTAAGTTTCAGAGTTGCTTCTAATGTACCTAAGCAGGACTTAGACATAATTTCACTCTCACAACATTATGGCTGGTTGGAGACAGTCCGAACCACAAGTACCGGGTCCATGGTTCTGGGCGTACTGGGGGGACTGGGACGACTCCCATTAACCCCTGACTATACCGGGGATACGCTTATGACAATGTCTTTCTGGTCTATGCTGAAGCAGGGCATTCTGGCAGCCAAGTGGCTTGACCTTTATTAGTGAGCCTGGTTACCCCCTCTCGGAACTACAGACTTAGAAATCGCCAGCTCATATACAGTGCATAAAATATATTTATATATATACCCTTATACACCATTTTAATAAAAAATATCACAAAATACTTCTAAGTCCCTCGGGAAGAGTGAAAGACGCGCACGTTCATTTTCAGAGCTCCTAGACCTTCCTATAAGAAGTTAGCCAAAAAGTAGCTTCGAAAAACGCTTAGGTTAAGTTTCAGAGTTGGTTCTAATGTACCAAAGCTGGACTTAGACATAATTTCACTCTCACAACATTATGGCTGGTTGGAGACAGTCCGAACCACAAGTACCGGGTCCATGGTTCTGGGCGTATACTGGGGGGACGGGGACGACTCCCATTAACCCCTGACTATACCGGGGATACGCTTATCACAATGCCTTTCTGGTCTGTGCTGAAGCAGGGCATTCAGAAAGCCAAGTGGCTTGACCTTTATTAGTGAGCCTGGTTACCCCCTATCGGAACTACAGACTTAGAAATCGCCAGCTCATATACAGTGCATAAAATATATTTATATATATACCCTTATACACCATTTTAATAAAAAATATCACAAAATTCTTCTAAGTCCCTCGGGAAGAGTGAAAGACGCGCAGGTTCATTTTCAGAGCTCCTAGACATTCCTATAAGAAGTTAGCCAAAAAGTAGCTTCGAAAAACGCTTAGGTTAAGTTTCAGAGTTGCTTCTAATGTACCTAAGCTGGACTTAGACATAATTTCACTCTCACAACATTATGGCTGGTTGGAGACAGTCCGAACCACAAGTACCGGGTCTATGGTTCTGGGCGTACTGGGGGGACTGGGACGACTCCCATTAACCCCTGACTATACCGGGGATACGCTTATGACAATGTCTTTCTGGTCTGTGCTGAAGCAGGGCATTCTGGCAGCCAAGTGGCTTGACCTTTATTAGTGAGCCTGGTTACCCCCTCTCGGAACTACAGACTTAGAAATCGCCAGCTCATATACAGTGCATAAAATATATTTATATATATACCCTTATACACCATTTTAATAAAAAATATCACAAAATACTTCTAAGTCCCTCGGGAAGAGTGAAAGACGCGCACGTTCATTTTCAGAGCTCCTAGACCTTCCTATAAGAAGTTAGCCAAAAAGTAGCTTCGAAAAACGCTTAGGTTAAGTTTCAGAGTTGGTTCTAATGTACCAAAGCTGGACTTAGACATAATTTCACTCTCACAACATTATGGCTGGTTGGAGACAGTCCGAACCACAGGTACCGGGTCCATGGTTCTGGGCGTATACTGGGGGGACGGGGACGACTCCCATTAACCCCTGACTATACCGGGGATACGCTTATCACAATGCCTTTCTGGTCTGTGCTGAAGCAGGGCATTCTGAAAGCCAAGTGGCTTGACCTTTATTAGTGAGCCTGGTTACCCCCTCTCGGAACTACAGACTTAGAAATCGCCAGCTCATATACAGTGCATAAAATATATTTATATATATACCCTTATACACCATTTTAATAAAAAATATCACAAAATTCTTCTAAGTCCCTCGGGAAGAGTGAAAGACGCGCACGTTCATTTTCAGAGCTCCTAGACCTTCCTATAAGAAGTTAGCCAAAAAGTAGCTTCGAAAAACGCTTAGGTTAAGTTTCAGAGTTGCTTCTAATGTACCAAAGCTGGACTTAGACATAATTTCACTCTCACAACATTATGGCTGGTTGGAGACAGTCCGAACCACAAGTACCGGGTCCATGGTTCTGGGCGTACTGGGGGGACTGGGACGACTCCCATTAACCCCTGACTATACCGGGGATACGCTTATGACAATGTCTTTCTGGTCTGTGCTGAAGCAGGGCATTCTGGCAGCCAAGTGGCTTGACCTTTATTAGTGAGCCTGGTTACCCCCTATCGGAACTACAGACTTAGAAATCGCCAGCTCATATAAAGTGCATAAAATATATTTATATATATACCCTTATACACCATTTTAATAAAAAATATCACAAAATACTTCTAAGTCCCTCGGGAAGAGTGAAAGACGCGCACGTTCATTTTCAGAGCTCCTAGACCTTCCTATAAGAAGTTAGCCAAAAAGTAGCTTCGAAAAACGCTTAGGTTAAGTTTCAGAGTTGGTTCTAATGTACCAAAGCTGGACTTAGACATAATTTCACTCTCACAACATTATGGCTGGTTGGAGACAGTCCGAACCACAAGTACCGGGTCCATGGTTCTGGGCGTATACTGGGGGGACGGGGACGACTCCCATTAACCCCTGACTATACCGGGGATACGCTTATGACAATGTCTTTCTGGTCTGTGCTGATGCAGGGCATTCTGGCAGCCAAGTGGCTTGACCTTTATTAGTGAGCCTGGTTAACCCCTCTCGGAACTACAGACTTAGAAATCGCCAGCTCATACACAGTGCATAAAATATATTTATATATATACCCTTATACACTATTTTAATAAAAAATATCACAAAATTCTTCTAAGTCCCTCGGGAAGAGTGAAAGACGCGCACGTTCATTTTCAGAGCTCCTAGACCTTCCTATAAGAAGTTAGCCAAAAAGTAGCTTCGAAAAACGCTTAGGTTAAGTCTCAGAGTTGCTTCTAATGTTCCAAAGCTGGACTTAGACATCATTTCACTCTCACAACATTATGGCTGGTTGGAGACAGTCCGAACCACAAGTACCGGGTCCATGGTTCTGGGCGTATACTGGGGGGACGGGGACGACTCCCAATAACCCCTGACTATACCGGGGATACGCTTATCACAATGCCTTTCTGGTCTGTGCTGAAGCAGGGCATTCTGACAGCCAAGTGGCTTGACCTTTATTAGTGAGCCTGGTTACCCCCTCTCGGAACTACAGACTTAGAAATCGCCAGCTCATATACAGTGCATAAAATATATTTATATATATACCCTTATACACCATTTTAATAAAAAATATCACAAAATTCTTCTAAGTCCCTCGGGAAGAGTGAAAGACGCGCACGTTCATTTTCAGAGCTCCTAGACCTTCCTATAAGAAGTTAGCCAAAAAGTAGCTTCGAAAAACGCTTAGGTTAAGTTTTAGAGTTGCTTCTAATGTACCAAAGCTGGACTTAGACATAATTTCACTCTCACAACATTATGGCTGGTTGGAGACAGTCCGAACCACAAGTACCGGGTCCATGGTTCTGGGCGTATACTGGGGGGACGGGGACGACTCCCAATAACCCCTGACTATACCGGGGATACGCTTATCACAATGCCTTTCTGGTCTGTGCTGAAGCAGGGCATTCTGACAGCCAAGTGGCTTGACCTTTATTAGTGAGCCTGGTTACCCCCTCTCGGAACTACAGACTTAGAAATCGCCAGCTCATATACAGTGCATAAAATATATTTATATATATACCCTTATACACCATTTTAATAAAAAATATCACAAAATTCTTCTAAGTCCCTCGGGAAGAGTGAAAGACGCGCACGTTCATTTTCAGAGCTCCTAGACATTCCTATAAGAAGTTAGCCAAAAAGTAGCTTCGAAAAACGCTTAGGTTAAGTTTCAGAGTTGCTTCTAATGTACCAAAGCTGGACTTAGACATAATTTCACTCTCACAACATTATGGCTGGTTGGAGACAGTCCGAACCACAAGTACCGGGTCCATGGTTCTGGGCGTATACTGGGGGGACGTGGACGACTCCCATTAACCCCTGACTATACCGGGGATACGCTTATCACAATGCCTTTCTGGTCTGTGCTGAAGCAGGGCATTCTGACAGCCAAGTGGCTTGACCTTTATTAGTGAGCCTGGTTACCCCCTCTCGGAACTACAGACTTAGAAATCGCCAGCTCATATACAGTGCATAAAATATATTTATATATATACCCTTATACACCATTTTAATAAAAAATATCACAAAATTCTTCTAAGTCCCTCGGGAAGAGTGAAAGACGCGCACGTTCATTTTCAGAGCTCCTAGACATTCCTATAAGAAGTTAGCCAAAAAGTAGCTTCGAAAAACGCTTAGGTTAAGTTTCAGAGTTGCTTCTAATGTACCAAAGCTGGACTTAGACATAATTTCACTCTCACAACATTATGGCTGGTTGGAGACAGTCCGAACCACAAGTACCGGGTCCATGGTTCTGGGCGTACTGGGGGGACTGGGACGACTCCCATTAACCCCTGACTATACCGGGGATACGCTTATGACAATGTCTTTCTGGTCTGTGCTGAAGCAGGGCATTCTGGCAGCCAAGTGGCTTGACCTTTATTAGTGAGCCTGGTTACCCCCTCTCGGAACTACAGACTTAGAAATCGCCATCTCATATACAGTGCATAAAATATATTTATATATATACCCTTATACACCATTTTAATAAAAAATATCACAAAATACTTCTAAGTCCCTCGGGAAGAGTGAAAGACGCGCACGTTCATTTTCAGAGCTCCTAGACCTTCCTATAAGAAGTTAGCCAAAAAGTAGCTTCGAAAAACGCTTAGGTTAAGTTTCAGAGTTGGTTCTAATGTACCAAAGCTGGACTTAGACATAATTTCACTCTCACAACATTATGGCTGGTTGGAGACAGTCCGAACCACAAGTACCGGGTCCATGGTTCTGGGCGTATACTGGGGGGACGGGGACGACTCCCATTAACCCCTGACTATACCGGGGATACGCTTATCACAATGCCTTTCTGGTCTGTGCTGAAGCAGGGCATTCTGAAAGCCAAGTGGCTTGACCTTTATTAGTGAGCCTGGTTACCCCCTCTCGGAACTACAGACTTAGAAATCGCCAGCTCATATACAGTGCATAAAATATATTTATATATATACCCTTATACACCATTTTAATAAAAAATATCACAAAATTCTTCTAAGTCCCTCGGGAAGAGTGAAAGACGCGCACGTTCATTTTCAGAGCTCCTAGACCTTCCTATAAGAAGTTAGCCAAAAAGTAGCTTCGAAAAACGCTTAGGTTAAGTTTTAGAGTTGCTTCTAATGTACCAAAGCTGGACTTAGACATAATTTCACTCTCACAACATTATGGCTGGTTGGAGACAGTCCGAACCACAAGTACCGGGTCCATGGTTCTGGGCGTATACTGGGGGGACGGGGACGACTCCCAATAACCTCTGACTATACCGGGGATACGCTTATCACAATGCCTTTCTGGTCTGTGCTGAAGCAGGGCATTCTGACAGCCAAGTGGCTTGACCTTTATTAGTGAGCCTGGTTACCCCCTCTCGGAACTACAGACTTAGAAATCGCCAGCTCATATACAGTGCATAAAATATATTTATATATATACCCTTATACACCATTTTAATAAAAAATATCACAAAATTCTTCTAAGTCCCTCGGGAAGAGTGAAAGACGCGCACGTTCATTTTCAGAGCTCCTAGACCTTCCTATAAGAAGTTAGCCAAAAAGTAGCTTCGAAAAACGCTTAGGTTAAGTTTCAGAGTTGCTTCTAATGTACCAAAGCTGGACTTAGACATAATTTCACTCTCACAACATTATGGCTGGTTGGAGACAGTCCGAACCACAAGTACCGGGTCCATGGTTCTGGGCGTACTGGGGGGACTGGGACGACTCCCATTAACCCCTGACTATACCGGGGATACGCTTATGACAATGTCTTTCTGGTCTGTGCTGAAGCAGGGCATTCTGACAGCCAAGTGGCTTGACCTTTATTAGTGAGCCTGGTTACCCCCTCTCGGAACTACAGACTTAGAAATCGCCAGCTCATATACAGTGCATAAAATATATTTATATATATACCCTTATACACCATTTTAATAAAAAATATCACAAAATTCTTCTAAGTCCCTCGGGAAGAGTGAAAGACGCGCACGTTCATTTTCAGAGCTCCTAGACCTTCCTATAAGAAGTTAGCCAAAAAGTAGCTTCGAAAAACGCTTAGGTTAAGTTTCAGAGTTGCTTCTAATGTACCAAAGCTGGACTTAGACATAATTTCACTCTCACAACATTATGGCTGGTTGGAGACAGTCCGAACCACAAGTACCGGGTCCATGGTTCTGGGCGTACTGGGGGGACTGGGACGACTCCCATTAACCCCTGACTATACCGGGGATACGCTTATGACAATGTCTTTCTGGTCTGTGCTGAAGCAGGGCATTCTGGCAGCCAAGTGGCTTGACCTTTATTAGTGAGCCTGGTTACCCCCTCTCGGAACTACAGACTTAGAAATCGCCATCTCATATACAGTGCATAAAATATATTTATATATATACCCTTATACACCATTTTAATAAAAAATATCACAAAATACTTCTAAGTCCCTCGGGAAGAGTGAAAGACGCGCACGTTCATTTTCAGAGCTCCTAGACATTCCTATAAGAAGTTAGCCAAAAAGTAGCTTCGAAAAACGCTTAGGTTAAGTTTCAGAGTTGCTTCTAATGTACCAAAGCTGGACTTAGACATAATTTCACTCTCACAACATTATGGCTGGTTGGAGACAGTCCGAACCAAAAGTACCGGGTCCATGGTTCTGGGCGTATACTGGGGGGACGTGGACGACTCCCATTAACCCCTGACTATACCGGGGATACGCTTATCACAATGCCTTTCTGGTCTGTGCTGAAGCAGGGCATTCTGACAGCCAAGTGGCTTGACCTTTATTAGTGAGCCTGGTTACCCCCTCTCGGAACTACAGACTTAGAAATCGCCAGCTCATATACAGTGCATAAAATATATTTATATATATACCCTTATACACCATTTTAATAAAAAATATCACAAAATTCTTCTAAGTCCCTCGGGAAGAGTGAAAGACGCGCACGTTCATTTTCAGAGCTCCTAGACCTTCCTATAAGAAGTTAGCCAAAAAGTAGCTTCGAAAAACGCTTAGGTTAAGTTTTAGAGTTGCTTCTAATGTACCAAAGCTGGACTTAGACATAATTTCACTCTCACAACATTATGGCTGGTTGGAGACAGTCCGAACCACAAGTACCGGGTCCATGGTTCTGGGCGTATACTGGGGGGACGGGGACGACTCCCAATAACCCCTGACTATACCGGGGATACGCTTATCACAATGCCTTTCTGGTCTGTGCTGAAGCAGGGCATTCTGACAGCCAAGTGGCTTGACCTTTATTAGTGAGCCTGGTTACCCCCTCTCGGAACTACAGACTTAGAAATCGCCAGCTCATATACAGTGCATAAAATATATTTATATATATACCCTTATACACCATTTTAATAAAAAATATCACAAAATTCTTCTAAGTCCCTCGGGAAGAGTGAAAGACGCGCACGTTCATTTTCAGAGCTCCTAGACATTCCTATAAGAAGTTAGCCAAAAAGTAGCTTCGAAAAACGCTTAGGTTAAGTTTCAGAGTTGCTTCTAATGTACCAAAGCTGGACTTAGACATAATTTCACTCTCACAACATTATGGCTGGTTGGAGACAGTCCGAACCACAAGTACCGGGTCCATGGTTCTGGGCGTATACTGGGGGGACGTGGACGACTCCCATTAACCCCTGACTATACCGGGGATACGCTTATCACAATGCCTTTCTGGTCTGTGCTGAAGCAGGGCATTCTGACAGCCAAGTGGCTTGACCTTTATTAGTGAGCCTGGTTACCCCCTCTCGGAACTACAGACTTAGAAATCGC
This sequence comes from Ascaphus truei, assembly GCF_040206685.1. Taxonomy (NCBI): domain Eukaryota; kingdom Metazoa; phylum Chordata; class Amphibia; order Anura; family Ascaphidae; genus Ascaphus; species Ascaphus truei. The sequence goes on from NC_134483.1 coordinate 281,548,660, forward strand.
CAGCTCATATACAGTGCATAAAATATATTTATATATATACCCTTATACACCATTTTAATAAAAAATATCACAAAATTCTTCTAAGTCCCTCGGGAAGAGTGAAAGACGCGCACGTTCATTTTCAGAGCTCCTAGACCTTCCTATAAGAAGTTAGCCAAAAAGTAGCTTCGAAAAACGCTTAGGTTAAGTTTCAGAGTTGCTTCTAATGTACCAAAGCTGGACTTAGACATAATTTCACTCTCACAACATTATGGCTGGTTGGAGACAGTCCGAACCACAAGTACCGGGTCCATGGTTCTGGGCGTATACTGGGGGGACGGGGACGACTCCCAATAACCCCTGACTATACCGGGGATACGCTTATCACAATGCCTTTCTGGTCTGTGCTGAAGCAGGGCATTCTGACAGCCAAGTGGCTTGACCTTTATTAGTGAGCCTGGTTACCCCCTCTCGGAACTACAGACTTAGAAATCGCCAGCTCATATACAGTGCATAAAATATATTTATATATATACCCTTATACACCATTTTAATAAAAAATATCACAAAATTCTTCTAAGTCCCTCGGGAAGAGTGAAAGACGCGCACGTTCATTTTCAGAGCTCCTAGACATTCCTATAAGAAGTTAGCCAAAAAGTAGCTTCGAAAAACGCTTAGGTTAAGTTTCAGAGTTGCTTCTAATGTACCAAAGCTGGACTTAGACATAATTTCACTCTCACAACATTATGGCTGGTTGGAGACAGTCCGAACCACAAGTACCGGGTCCATGGTTCTGGGCGTATACTGGGGGGACTGGGACGACTCCCATTAACCCCTGACTATACCGGGGATACGCTTATGACAATGTCTTTCTGGTCTGTGCTGATGCAGGGCATTCTGGCAGCCAAGTGGCTTGACCTTTATTAGTGAGCCTGGTTAGCCCCTCTCGGAACTACAGACTTAGAAATCGCCAGCTCATATACAGTTCATAAAATATATTTATATATATACCCTTATACACTATTTTAATAAAAAATATCACAAAATTCTTCTAAGTCCCTCGGGAAGAGTGAAAGACGCGCACGTTCATTTTCAGAGCTCCTAGACCTTCCTATAAGAAGTTAGCCAAAAAGTAGCTTCGAAAAACGCTTAGGTTAAGTTTCAGAGTTGCTTCTAATGTACCAAAGCTGGACTTAGACATCATTTCACTCTCACAACATTATGGCTGGTTGGAGACAGTCCGAACCACAAGTACCGGGTCCATGGTTCTGGGCGTATACTGGGGGGACGGGGACGACTCCCATTAACCCCTGACTATACCGGGGATACGCTTATCACAATGCCTTTCTGGTCTGTGCTGAAGCAGGGCATTCTGACTGCCAAGTGGCTTGACCTTTATTAGTGAGCCTGGTTACCCCCTCTCGGAACCACAGACTTAGAAATCGCCAGCTCATATACAGTGCATAAAATATATTTATATATATACCCTTATACACCATTTTAATAAAAAATATCACAAAATACTTCTAAGTCCCTCGGGAAGAGTGAAAGACGCGCACGTTCATTTTCAGAGCTCCTAGACCTTCCTATAAGAAGTTAGCCAAAAAGTAGCTTCGAAAAACGCTTAGGTTAAGTTTCAGAGTTGGTTCTAATGTACCAAAGCTGGACTTAGACATAATTTCACTCTCACAACATTATGGCTGGTTGGAGACAGTCCGAACCACAAGTACCGGGTCCATGGTTCTGGGCGTATACTGGGGGGACGGGGACGACTCCCATTAACCCCTGACTATACCGGGGATACGCTTATCACAATGCCTTTCTGGTCTGTGCTGAAGCAGGGCATTCTGAAAGCCAAGTGGCTTGACCTTTATTAGTGAGCCTGGTTACCCCCTCTCGGAACTACAGACTTAGAAATCGCCAGCTCATATACAGTGCATAAAATATATTTATATATATACCCTTATACACCATTTTAATAAAAAATATCACAAAATTCTTCTAAGTCCCTCGGGAAGAGTGAAAGACGCACACGTTCATTTTCAGAGATCCTAGACCTTCCTATAAGAAGTTAGCCAAAAAGTAGCTTCGAAAAACGCTTAGGTTAAGTTTCAGAGTTGCTTCTAATGTACCAAAGCTGGACTTAGACATAATTTCACTCTCACAACATTATGGCTGGTTGGAGACAGTCCGAACCACAAGTACCGGGTCCATGGTTCTGGGCGTATACTGGGGGGACGGGGACGACTCCCAATAACCCCTGACTATTCCGGGGATACGCTTATCACAATGCCTTTCTGGTCTGTGCTGAAGCAGGGCATTCTGACAGCCAAGTGGCTTGACCTTTATTAGTGAGCCTGGTTACCCCCTCTCGGAACTACAGACTTAGAAATCGCCAGCTCATATACAGTGCATAAAATATATTTATATATATACCCTTATACACCATTTTAATAAAAAATATCACAAAATTCTTCTAAGTCCCTCGGGAAGAGTGAAAGACGCGCACGTTCATTTTCAGAGCTCCTAGACATTCCTATAAGAAGTTAGCCAAAAAGTAGCTTCGAAAAACGCTTAGGTTAAGTTTCAGAGTTGCTTCTAATGTACCAAAGCTGGACTTAGACATAATTTCACTCTCACAACATTATGGCTGGTTGGAGACAGTCCGAACCACAAGTACCGGGTCCATGGTTCTGGGCGTATACTGGGGGGACGTGGACGACTCCCATTAACCCCTGACTATACCGGGGATACGCTTATCACAATGCCTTTCTGGTCTGTGCTGAAGCAGGGCATTCTGACAGCCAAGTGGCTTGACCTTTATTAGTGAGCCTGGTTACCCCCTCTCGGAACTACAGACTTAGAAATCGCCAGCTCATATACAGTGCATAAAATATATTTATATATATACCCTTATACACCATTTTAATAAAAAATATCACAAAATTCTTCTAAGTCCCTCGGGAAGAGTGAAAGACGCGCACGTTCATTTTCAGAGCTCCTAGACCTTCCTATAAGAAGTTAGCCAAAAAGTAGCTTCGAAAAACGCTTAGGTTAAGTTTTAGAGTTGCTTCTAATGTACCAAAGCTGGACTTAGACATAATTTCACTCTCACAACATTATGGCTGGTTGGAGACAGTCCGAACCACAAGTACCGGGTCCATGGTTCTGGGCGTATACTGGGGGGACGGGGACGACTCCCAATAACCCCTGACTATACCGGGGATACGCTTATCACAATGCCTTTCTGGTCTGTGCTGAAGCAGGGCATTCTGACAGCCAAGTGGCTTGACCTTTATTAGTGAGCCTGGTTACCCCCTCTCGGAACTACAGACTTAGAAATCGCCAGCTCATATACAGTGCATAAAATATATTTATATATATACCCTTATACACCATTTTAATAAAAAATATCACAAAATTCTTCTAAGTCCCTCGGGAAGAGTGAAAGACGCGCACGTTCATTTTCAGAGCTCCTAGACATTCCTATAAGAAGTTAGCCAAAAAGTAGCTTCGAAAAACGCTTAGGTTAAGTTTCAGAGTTGCTTCTAATGTACCAAAGCTGGACTTAGACATAATTTCACTCTCACAACATTATGGCTGGTTGGAGACAGTCCGAACCACAAGTACCGGGTCCATGGTTCTGGGCGTATACTGGGGGGACGTGGACGACTCCCATTAACCCCTGACTATACCGGGGATACGCTTATCACAATGCCTTTCTGGTCTGTGCTGAAGCAGGGCATTCTGACAGCCAAGTGGCTTGACCTTTATTAGTGAGCCTGGTTACCCCCTCTCGGAACTACAGACTTAGAAATCGCCAGCTCATATACAGTGCATAAAATATATTTATATATATACCCTTATACACCATTTTAATAAAAAATATCACAAAATTCTTCTAAGTCCCTCGGGAAGAGTGAAAGACGCGCACGTTCATTTTCAGAGCTCCTAGACATTCCTATAAGAAGTTAGCCAAAAAGTAGCTTCGAAAAACGCTTAGGTTAAGTTTCAGAGTTGCTTCTAATGTACCAAAGCTGGACTTAGACATAATTTCACTCTCACAACATTATGGCTGGTTGGAGACAGTCCGAACCACAAGTACCGGGTCCATGGTTCTGGGCGTACTGGGGGGACTGGGACGACTCCCATTAACCCCTGACTATACCGGGGATACGCTTATGACAATGTCTTTCTGGTCTGTGCTGAAGCAGGGCATTCTGGCAGCCAAGTGGCTTGACCTTTATTAGTGAGCCTGGTTACCCCCTCTCGGAACTACAGACTTAGAAATCGCCATCTCATATACAGTGCATAAAATATATTTATATATATACCCTTATACACCATTTTAATAAAAAATATCACAAAATACTTCTAAGTCCCTCGGGAAGAGTGAAAGACGCGCACGTTCATTTTCAGAGCTCCTAGACCTTCCTATAAGAAGTTAGCCAAAAAGTAGCTTCGAAAAACGCTTAGGTTAAGTTTCAGAGTTGGTTCTAATGTACCAAAGCTGGACTTAGACATAATTTCACTCTCACAACATTATGGCTGGTTGGAGACAGTCCGAACCACAAGTACCGGGTCCATGGTTCTGGGCGTATACTGGGGGGACGGGGACGACTCCCATTAACCCCTGACTATACCGGGGATACGCTTATCACAATGCCTTTCTGGTCTGTGCTGAAGCAGGGCATTCTGAAAGCCAAGTGGCTTGACCTTTATTAGTGAGCCTGGTTACCCCCTCTCGGAACTACAGACTTAGAAATCGCCAGCTCATATACAGTGCATAAAATATATTTATATATATACCCTTATACACCATTTTAATAAAAAATATCACAAAATTCTTCTAAGTCCCTCGGGAAGAGTGAAAGACGCGCACGTTCATTTTCAGAGCTCCTAGACCTTCCTATAAGAAGTTAGCCAAAAAGTAGCTTCGAAAAACGCTTAGGTTAAGTTTTAGAGTTGCTTCTAATGTACCAAAGCTGGACTTAGACATAATTTCACTCTCACAACATTATGGCTGGTTGGAGACAGTCCGAACCACAAGTACCGGGTCCATGGTTCTGGGCGTATACTGGGGGGACGGGGACGACTCCCAATAACCTCTGACTATACCGGGGATACGCTTATCACAATGCCTTTCTGGTCTGTGCTGAAGCAGGGCATTCTGACAGCCAAGTGGCTTGACCTTTATTAGTGAGCCTGGTTACCCCCTCTCGGAACTACAGACTTAGAAATCGCCAGCTCATATACAGTGCATAAAATATATTTATATATATACCCTTATACACCATTTTAATAAAAAATATCACAAAATTCTTCTAAGTCCCTCGGGAAGAGTGAAAGACGCGCACGTTCATTTTCAGAGCTCCTAGACATTCCTATAAGAAGTTAGCCAAAAAGTAGCTTCGAAAAACGCTTAGGTTAAGTTTCAGAGTTGCTTCTAATGTACCAAAGCTGGACTTAGACATAATTTCACTCTCACAACATTATGGCTGGTTGGAGACAGTCCGAACCACAAGTACCGGGTCCATGGTTCTGGGCGTATACTGGGGGGACGTGGACGACTCCCATTAACCCCTGACTATACCGGGGATACGCTTATCACAATGCCTTTCTGGTCTGTGCTGAAGCAGGGCATTCTGACAGCCAAGTGGCTTGACCTTTATTAGTGAGCCTGGTTACCCCCTCTCGGAACTACAGACTTAGAAATCGCCAGCTCATATACAGTGCATAAAATATATTTATATATATACCCTTATACACCATTTTAATAAAAAATATCACAAAATTCTTCTAAGTCCCTCGGGAAGAGTGAAAGACGCGCACGTTCATTTTCAGAGCTCCTAGACCTTCCTATAAGAAGTTAGCCAAAAAGTAGCTTCGAAAAACGCTTAGGTTAAGTTTCAGAGTTGCTTCTAATGTACCAAAGCTGGACTTAGACATAATTTCACTCTCACAACATTATGGCTGGTTGGAGACAGTCCGAACCACAAGTACCGGGTCCATGGTTCTGGGCGTACTGGGGGGACTGGGACGACTCCCATTAACCCCTGACTATACCGGGGATACGCTTATGACAATGTCTTTCTGGTCTGTGCTGAAGCAGGGCATTCTGGCAGCCAAGTGGCTTGACCTTTATTAGTGAGCCTGGTTACCCCCTCTCGGAACTACAGACTTAGAAATCGCCATCTCATATACAGTGCATAAAATATATTTATATATATACCCTTATACACCATTTTAATAAAAAATATCACAAAATACTTCTAAGTCCCTCGGGAAGAGTGAAAGACGCGCACGTTCATTTTCAGAGCTCCTAGACATTCCTATAAGAAGTTAGCCAAAAAGTAGCTTCGAAAAACGCTTAGGTTAAGTTTCAGAGTTGCTTCTAATGTACCAAAGCTGGACTTAGACATAATTTCACTCTCACAACATTATGGCTGGTTGGAGACAGTCCGAACCAAAAGTACCGGGTCCATGGTTCTGGGCGTATACTGGGGGGACGTGGACGACTCCCATTAACCCCTGACTATACCGGGGATACGCTTATCACAATGCCTTTCTGGTCTGTGCTGAAGCAGGGCATTCTGACAGCCAAGTGGCTTGACCTTTATTAGTGAGCCTGGTTACCCCCTCTCGGAACTACAGACTTAGAAATCGCCAGCTCATATACAGTGCATAAAATATATTTATATATATACCCTTATACACCATTTTAATAAAAAATATCACAAAATTCTTCTAAGTCCCTCGGGAAGAGTGAAAGACGCGCACGTTCATTTTCAGAGCTCCTAGACATTCCTATAAGAAGTTAGCCAAAAAGTAGCTTCGAAAAACGCTTAGGTTAAGTTTCAGAGTTGCTTCTAATGTACCAAAGCTGGACTTAGACATAATTTCACTCTCACAACATTATGGCTGGTTGGAGACAGTCCGAACCACAAGTACCGGGTCCATGGTTCTGGGCGTATACTGGGGGGACGTGGACGACTCCCATTAACCCCTGACTATACCGGGGATACGCTTATCACAATGCCTTTCTGGTCTGTGCTGAAGCAGGGCATTCTGACAGCCAAGTGGCTTGACCTTTATTAGTGAGCCTGGTTACCCCCTCTCGGAACTACAGACTTAGAAATCGCCAGCTCATATACAGTGCATAAAATATATTTATATATATACCCTTATACACCATTTTAATAAAAAATATCACAAAATTCTTCTAAGTCCCTCGGGAAGAGTGAAAGACGCGCACGTTCATTGTCAGAGCTCCTAGACCTTCCTATAAGAAGTTAGCTAAAAAGTAGCTTCGAAAAACGCTTAGGTTAAGTTTCAGAGTTGCTTCTAATGTACCAAAGCTGGACTTAGACATCATTTCACTCTCACAACATTATGGCTGGTTGGAGACAGTCCGAACCACAAGTACCGGGTCCATGGTTCTGGGCGTATACTGGGGGGACGGGGACGACTCCCATTAACCCCTGACTATACCGGGGATACGCTTATCACAATGCCTTTCTGGTCTGTGCTGAAACAGGGCATTCTGACAGCCAAGTGGCTTGACCTTTATTAGTGAGCCTGGTTACCCCCTCTCGGAACTACAGACTTAGAAATCGCCAGCTCATATACAGTGCATAAAATATATTTATATATAAACCCTTATACACCATTTTAATAAAAAATATCACAAAATTCTTCTAAGTCCCTCGGGAAGAGTGAAAGACGCGCACGTTCATTTTCAGAGCTCCTAGACCTTCCTATAAGAAGTTAGCCAAAAAGTAGCTTCGAAAAACGCTTAGGTTAAGTTTCAGAGTTGCTTCTAATGTACCAAAGCTGGACTTAGACATAATTTCACTCTCACAACATTATGGCTGGTTGGAGACAGTCCGAACCACAAGTACCGGGTCCATGGTTCTGGGCGTATACTGGGGGGACGGGGACGACTCCCAATAACCCCTGACTATACCGGGGATACGCTTATCACAATGCCTTTCTGGTCTGTGCTGAAGCAGGGCATTCTGACAGCCAAGTGGCTTGACCTTTATTAGTGAGCCTGGTTACCCCCTCTCGGAACTACAGACTTAGAAATCGCCAGCTCATATACAGTGCATAAAATATATTTATATATATACCCTTATACACCATTTTAATAAAAAATATCACAAAATTCTTCTAAGTCCCTCGGGAAGAGTGAAAGACGCGCACGTTCATTTTCAGAGCTCCTAGACATTCCTATAAGAAGTTAGCCAAAAAGTAGCTTCGAAAAACGCTTAGGTTAAGTTTCAGAGTTGCTTCAAATGTACCAAAGCTGGACTTAGACATAATTTCACTCTCACAACATTATGGCTGGTTGGAGACAGTCCGAACCACAAGTACCGGGTCCATGGTTCTGGGCGTATACTGGGGGGACGTGGACGACTCCCATTAACCCCTGACTATACCGGGGATACGCTTATCACAATGCCTTTCTGGTCTGTGCTGAAGCAGGGCATTCTGACAGCCAAGTGGCTTGACCTTTATTAGTGAGCCTGGTTACCCCCTCTCGGAACTACAGACTTAGAAATCGCCAGCTCATATACAGTGCATAAAATATATTTATATATATACCCTTATACACCATTTTAATAAAAAATATCACAAAATTCTTCTAAGTCCCTCGGGAAGAGTGAAAGACGCGCACGTTCATTTTCAGAGCTCCTAGACCTTCCTATAAGAAGTTAGCTAAAAAGTAGCTTCGAAAAACGCTTAGGTTAAGTTTCAGAGTTGCTTCTAATGTACCAAAGCTGGACTTAGACATCATTTCACTCTCACAACATTATGGCTGGTTGGAGACAGTCCGAACCACAAGTACCGGGTCCATGGTTCTGGGCGTATACTGGGGGGACGGGGACGACTCCCATTAACCCCTGACTATACCGGGGATACGCTTATCACAATGCCTTTCTGGTCTGTGCTGAAGCAGGGCATTCTGACAGCCAAGTGGCTTGACCTTTATTAGTGAGCCTGGTTACCCCCTCTCGGAACTACAGACTTAGAAATCGCCAGCTCATATACAGTGCATAAAATATATTTATATATATACCCTTATACACCATTTTAATAAAAAATATCACAAAATTCTTCTAAGTCCCTCGGGAAGAGTGAAAGACGCGCACGTTCATTTTCAGAGCTCCTAGACCTTCCTATAAGAAGTTAGCCAAAAAGTAGCTTCGAAAAACGCTTAGGTTAAGTTTCAGAGTTGCTTCTAATGTACCAAAGCTGGACTTAGACATAATTTCACTCTCACAACATTATGGCTGGTTGGAGACAGTCCGAACCACAAGTACCGGGTCCATGGTTCTGGGCGTATACTGGGGGGACTGGGACGACTCCCATTAACCCCTGACTATACCGGGGATACGCTTATGACAATGTCTTTCTGGTCTGTGCTGATGCAGGGCATTCTGGCAGCCAAGTGGCTTGACCTTTATTAGTGAGCCTGGTTAGCCCCTCTCGGAACTACAGACTTAGAAATCGCCAGCTCATATACAGTTCATAAAATATATTTATATATATACCCTTATACACTATTTTAATAAAAAATATCACAAAATTCTTCTAAGTCCCTCGGGAAGAGTGAAAGACGCGCACGTTCATTTTCAGAGCTTCTAGACCTTCCTATAAGAAGTTAGCCAAAAAGTAGCTTCGAAAAACGCTTAGGTTAAGTTTCAGAGTTGCTTCTAATGTACCAAAGCTGGACTTAGACATCATTTCACTCTCACAACATTATGGCTGGTTGGAGACAGTCCGAACCACAAGTACCGGGTCCATGGTTCTGGGCGTATACTGGGGGGACGGGGACGACTCCCATTAACCCCTGACTATACCGGGGATACGCTTATCACAATGCCTTTCTGGTCTGTGCTGAAGCAGGGCATTCTGACTGCCAAGTGGCTTGACCTTTATTAGTGAGCCTGGTTACCCCCTCTCGGAACCACAGACTTAGAAATCGCCAGCTCATATACAGTGCATAAAATATATTTATATATATACCCTTATACACCATTTTAATAAAAAATATCACAAAATTCTTCTAAGTCCCTCGGGAAGAGTGAAAGACGCGCACGTTCATTTTCAGAGCTCCTAGACCTTCCTATAAGAAGTTAGCCAAAAAGTAGCTTCGAAAAACGCTTAGGTTAAGTTTCAGAGTTGCTTCTAATGTACCAAAGCTGGACTTAGACATAATTTCACTCTCACAACATTATGGCTGGTTGGAGACAGTCCGAAACACAAGTACCGGGTCCATGGTTCTGGGCGTATACTGGGGGGACGGGGACGACTCCCATTAACCCCTGACTATACCGGGGATACGCTTATCACAATGCCTTTCTGGTCTGTGCTGAAGCAGGGCATTCTGACAGCCAAGTGGCTTGACCTTTATTAGTGAGCCTGGTTACCCCCTCTCGGAACTACAGACTTAGAAATCGCCAGCTCATATACAGTGCATAAAATATATTTATATATATACCCTTATACACCATTTTAATAAAAAATATCACAAAATTCTTCTAAGTCCCTCGGGAAGAGTGAAAGACGCGCACGTTCATTTTCAGAGCTCCTAGACATTCCTATAAGAAGTAAGCCAAAAAGTAGCTTCGAAAAACGCTTAGGTTAAGTTTCAGAGTTGCTTCTAATGTACCAAAGCTGGACTTAGACATAATTTCACTCTCACAAAATTATGGCTGGTTGGAGACAGTCCGAACCACAAGTACCGGGTCCATGGTTCTGGGCGTATACTGGGGGGACGGGGACGACTCCCATTAACCCCTGACTATACCGGGGACACGCTTATCATAATGCCTTTCTGGTCTGTGCTGAAGCAGGGCATTCTGACAGCCAAGTGGCTTGACATTTATTAGTGAGCCTGGTTACCCCCTCTCGGAACTACAGACTTAGAAATCGCCAGCTCATATACAGTGCATAAAATATATTTATATATATACCCTTATACACCATTTTAATAAAAAATATCACAAAATTCTTCTAAGTCCCTCGGGAAGAGTGAAAGACGCGCACGTTCATTTTCAGAGCTCCTAGACATTCCTATAAGAAGTAAGCCAAAAAGTAGCTTCGAAAAACGCTTAGGTTAAGTTTCAGAGTTGCTTCTAATGTACCAAAGCTGGACTTAGACATCATTTCACTCTCACAACATTATGGCTGGTTGGAGACAGTCCGAACCACAAGTACCGGGTCCATGGTTCTGGGCGTATACTGGGGGGACGGGGACGACTCCCATTAACCCCTGACTATACCGGGGATACGCTTATCACAATGCCTTTCTGGTCTGTGCTGAAGCAGGGCATTCTGACAGCCAAGTGGCTTGACCTTTATTAGTGAGCCTGGTTACCCCCTCTCGGAACTACAGACTTAGAAATCGCCAGCTCATATACAGTGCATAAAATATATTTATATATATACCCTTATACACCATTTTAATAAAAAATATCACAAAATTCTTCTAAGTCCCTCGGGAAGAGTGAAAGACGCGCACGTTCATTTTCAGAGCTCCTAGACCTTCCTATAAGAAGTTAGCCAAAAAGTAGCTTCGAAAAACGCTTAGGTTAAGTTTCAGAGTTGCTTCTAATGTACCAAAGCTGGACTTAGACATAATTTCACTCTCACAACATTATGGCTGGTTGGAGACAGTCCGAACCACAAGTACCGGGTCCATGGTTCTGGGCGTATACTGGGGGGACTGGGACGACTCCCATTAACCCCTGACTATACCGGGGATACGCTTATGACAATGTCTTTCTGGTCTGTGCTGATGCAGGGCATTCTGGCAGCCAAGTGGCTTGACCTTTATTAGTGAGCCTGGTTAGCCCCTCTCGGAACTACAGACTTAGAAATCGCCAGCTCATATACAGTTCATAAAATATATTTATATATATACCCTTATACACTATTTTAATAAAAAATATCACAAAATTCTTCTAAGTCCCTCGGGAAGAGTGAAAGACGCGCACGTTCATTTTCAGAGCTCCTAGACCTTCCTATAAGAAGTTAGCCAAAAAGTAGCTTCGAAAAACGCTTAGGTTAAGTTTCAGAGTTGCTTCTAATGTACCAAAGCTGGACTTAGACATCATTTCACTCTCACAACATTATGGCTGGTTGGAGACAGTCCGAACCACAAGTACCGGGTCCATGGTTCTGGGCGTATACTGGGGGGACGGGGACGACTCCCATTAACCCCTGACTATACCGGGGATACGCTTATCACAATGCCTTTCTGGTCTGTGCTGAAGCAGGGCATTCTGACTGCCAAGTGGCTTGACCTTTATTAGTGAGCCTGGTTACCCCCTCTCGGAACCACAGACTTAGAAATCGCCAGCTCATATACAGTGCATAAAATATATTTATATATATACCCTTATACACCATTTTAATAAAAAATATCACAAAATTCTTCTAAGTCCCTCGGGAAGAGTGAAAGACGCGCACGTTCATTTTCAGAGCTCCTAGACCTTCCTATAAGAAGTTAGCCAAAAAGTAGCTTCGAAAAACGCTTAGGTTAAGTTTCAGAGTTGCTTCTAATGTACCAAAGCTGGACTTAGACATAATTTCACTCTCACAACATTATGGCTGGTTGGAGACAGTCCGAAACACAAGTACCGGGTCCATGGTTCTGGGCGTATACTGGGGGGACGGGGACGACTCCCATTAACCCCTGACTATACCGGGGATACGCTTATCACAATGCCTTTCTGGTCTGTGCTGAAGCAGGGCATTCTGACAGCCAAGTGGCTTGACCTTTATTAGTGAGCCTGGTTACCCCCTCTCGGAACTACAGACTTAGAAATCGCCAGCTCATATACAGTGCATAAAATATATTTATATATATACCCTTATACACCATTTTAATAAAAAATATCACAAAATTCTTCTAAGTCCCTCGGGAAGAGTGAAAGACGCGCACGTTCATTTTCAGAGCTCCTAGACATTCCTATAAGAAGTAAGCCAAAAAGTAGCTTCGAAAAACGCTTAGGTTAAGTTTCAGAGTTGCTTCTAATGTACCAAAGCTGGACTTAGACATAATTTCACTCTCACAAAATTATGGCTGGTTGGAGACAGTCCGAACCACAAGTACCGGGTCCATGGTTCTGGGCGTATACTGGGGGGACGGGGACGACTCCCATTAACCCCTGACTATACCGGGGACACGCTTATCATAATGCCTTTCTGGTCTGTGCTGAAGCAGGGCATTCTGACAGCCAAGTGGCTTGACATTTATTAGTGAGCCTGGTTACCCCCTCTCGGAACTACAGACTTAGAAATCGCCAGCTCATATACAGTGCATAAAATATATTTATATATATACCCTTATACACCATTTTAATAAAAAATATCACAAAATTCTTCTAAGTCCCTCGGGAAGAGTGAAAGACGCGCACGTTCATTTTCAGAGCTCCTAGACATTCCTATAAGAAGTAAGCCAAAAAGTAGCTTCGAAAAACGCTTAGGTTAAGTTTCAGAGTTGCTTCTAATGTACCAAAGCTGGACTTAGACATAATTTCACTCTCACAACATTATGGCTGGTTGGAGACAGTCCGAACCACAAGTACCGGGTCCATGGTTCTGGGCGTATACTGGGGGGACGGGGACGACTCCCATTAACCCCTGACTATACCGGGGATACGCTTATCACAATGCCTTTCTGGTCTGTGCTGAAGCAGGGCATTCTGGCAGCCAAGTGGCTTGACCTTTATTAGTGAGCCTGGTTACCCCCTCTCGGAACTACAGACTTAGAAATCGCCAGCTCATATACAGTGCATAAAATATATTTATATATATACCCTTATACACAATTTTAATAAAAAATATCACAAAATTCTTCTAAGTCCCTCGGGAAGATTGAAAGACGCGCACGTTCATTTTCAGAGCTCCTAGACCTTCCTATAAGAAGTTAGCCAAAAAGTAGCTTCGAAAAACGCTTAGGTTAAGTTTCAGAGTTGCTTCTAATGTACCTAAGCTGGACTTAGACATAATTTCACTCTCACAACATTATGGCTGGTTGGAGACAGTCCGAACCACAAGAACCGGGTCCATGGTTCTGGGCGTACTGGGGGGACAGGGACGACTCCCATTAACCCCTGACTATACCGGGGATACGCTTATGACAATGTCTTTCTGGTCTGTGCTGAAGCAGGGCATTCTGGCAGCCAAGTGGCTTGACCTTTATTAGTGAGCCTGGTTACCCCCTCTCGGAACTACAGACTTAGAAATCGCCAGCTCATATACAGTGCATAAAATATATTTATATATATACCCTTATACACCATTTTAATAAAAAATATCACAAAATACTTCTAAGTCCCTCGGGAAGAGTGAAAGACGCGCACGTTCATTTTCAGAGCTCCTAGACCTTCCTATAAGAAGTTAGCCAAAAAGTAGCTTCGAAAAACGCTTAGGTTAAGTTTCAGAGTTTCTTCTAATGTACCAAAGCTGGACTTAGACATAATTTCACTCTCACAACATTATGGCTGGTTGGAGACAGTCCGAACCACAAGTACCGGGTCCATGGTTCTGGGCGTATACTGGGGGGACGGGGACGACTCCCATTAACCCCTGACTATACCGGGGATACGCTTATCACAATGCCTTTCTGGTCTGTGCTGAAGCAGGGCATTCTGACAGCCAAGTGGCTTGACCTTTATTAGTGAGCCTGGTTACCCCCTCTCGGAACTACAGACTTAGAAATCGCCAGCTCATATACAGTGCATAAAATATATTTATATATATACCCTTATACACCATTTTAATAAAAAATATCACAAAATTCTTCTAAGTCCCTCGGGAAGAGTGAAAGACGCGCACGTTCATTTTCAGAGCTCCTAGACATTCCTATAAGAAGTTAGCCAAAAAGTAGCTTCGAAAAACGCTTAGGTTAAGTTTCAGAGTTGCTTCTAATGTACCAAAGCTGGACTTAGACATAATTTCACTCTCACAACATTATGGCTGGTTGGAGACAGTCCGAACCACAAGTACCGGGTCCATGGTTCTGGGCGTATACTGGGGGGACGGGGACGACTCCCATTAACCCCTGACTATACCGGGGATACGCTTATCACAATGGCTTTCTGGTCTGTGCTGAAGCAGGGCATTCTGGCAGCCAAGTGGCTTGACCTTTATTAGTGAGCCTGGTTACCCCCTCTCGGAACTACAGACTTAGAAATCGCCAGCTCATATACAGTGCATAAAATATATTTATATATATATACCCTTATACACCATTTTAATAAAAAATATCACAAAATTCTTCTAAGTCCCTCGGGAAGAGTGAAAGACGCGCACGTTCATTTTCAGAGCTCCTAGACATTCCTATAAGAAGTTAGCCAAAAAGTAGCTTCGAAAAACGCTTAGGTTAAGTTTCAGAGTTGCTTCTAATGTAACAAAGCTGGACTTAGACATAATTTCACTCTCACAACATTATGGCTGGTTGGAGACAGTCCGAACCACAAGTACCGGGTCCATGGTTCTGGGCGTATACTGGGGGGACGGGGACGACTCCCATTAACCCCTGACTATACCGGGGATACGCTTATCACAATGGCTTTCTGGTCTGTGCTGAAGCAGGGCATTCTGGCAGCCAAGTGGCTTGACCTTTATTAGTGAGCCTGGTTACCCCCTCTCGGAACTACAGACTTAGAAATCGCCAGCTCATATACAGTGCATAAAATATATTTATATATATATACCCTTATACACCATTTTAATAAAAAATATCACAAAATTCTTCTAAGTCCCTCGGGAAGAGTGAAAGACGCGCACGTTGATTTTCAGAGCTCCTAGACCTTCCTATAAGAAGTTAGCCAAAAAGTAGCTTCGAAAAACGCTTAGGTAAAGTTTCAGAGTTGGTTCTAATGTTCCAAAGCTGGACTTAGACATAATTTCACTCTCACAACATTATGGCTGGTTGGAGACAGTCCGAACCACAAGTACCGGGTTCATGGTTCTGGGCGTATACTGGGGGGACGGGGACGACTCCCATTAACCCCTGACTATACCGGGGATACGCTTATCACAATGCCTTTCTGGTCTGTGCTGAAGCAGGGCATTCTGACAGCCAAGTGGCTTGACCTTTATTAGTGAGCCTGGTTACCCCCTCTCGGAACTACAGACTTAGAAATCGCCAGCTCATATACAGTGCATAAAATATATTTATATATATACCCTTATACACCATTTTAATAAAAAATATCACAAAATTCTTCTAAGTCCCTCGGGAAGAGTGAAAGACGCGCACGTTCATTTTCAGAGCTCCTAGACATTCCTATAAGAAGTTAGCCAAAAAGTAGCTTCGAAAAACGCTTAGGTTAAGTTTCAGAGTTGCTTCTAATGTACCAAAGCTGGACTTAGACATAATTTCACTCTCACAACATTATGGCTGGTTGGAGACAGTCCGAACCACAAGTACCGGGTCCATGGTTCTGGGCGTATACTGGGGGGACGGGGACGACTCCCATTAACCCCTGACTATACCGGGGATACGCTTATCACAATGCCTTTCTGGTTTGTGCTGAAGCAGGGCATTCTGGCAGCCAAGTGGCTTGACCTTTATTAGTGAGCCTGGTTACCCCCTCTCGGAACTACAGACTTAGAAATCGCCAGCTCATATACAGTGCATAAAATATATTTATATATATACCCTTATACACCATTTTAATAAAAAATATCACAAAATTCTTCTAAGTCCCTCGGGAAGAGTGAAAGACGCGCACGTTGATTTTCAGAGCTCCTACACCTTCCTATAAGAAGTTAGCCAAAAAGTAGCTTCGAAAAACGCTTAGGTAAAGTTTCAGAGTTGGTTCTAATGTACCAAAGCTGGACTTAGACATAATTTCACTCTCACAACATTATGGCTGGTTGGAGACAGTCCGAACCACAAGTACCGGGTCCATGGTTCTGGGCGTATACTGGGGGGACGGGGACGACTCCCATTAACCCCTGACTATACCGGGGATACGCTTATCACAATGCCTTTCTGGTCTGTGCTGAAGCAGGGCATTCTGACAGCCAAGTGGCTTGACCTTTATTAGTGAGCCTGGTTACCCCCTCTCGGAACTACAGACTTAGAAATCGCCAGCTCATATACAGTGCATAAAATATATTTATATATATACCCTTATACACCATTTTAATAAAAAATATCACAAAATTCTTCTAAGTCCCTCGGGAAGAGTGAAAGACGCGCACGTTCATTTTCAGAGCTCCTAGACATTCCTATAAGAAGTTAGCCAAAAAGTAGCTTCGAAAAACGCTTAGGTTAAGTTTCAGAGTTGCTTCTAATGTACCAAAGCTGGACTTAGACATAATTTCACTCTCACAACATTATGGCTGGTTGGAGACAGTCCGAACCACAAGTACCGGGTCCATGGTTCTGGGCGTATACTGGGGGGACGGGGACGACTCCCATTAACCCCTGACTATACCGGGGATACGCTTATCACAATGCCTTTCTGGTTTGTGCTGAAGCAGGGCATTCTGGCAGCCAAGTGGCTTGACCTTTATTAGTGAGCCTGGTTACCCCCTCTCGGAACTACAGACTTAGAAATCGCCAGCTCATATACAGTGCATAAAATATATTTATATATATACCCTTATACACCATTTTAATAAAAAATATCACAAAATTCTTCTAAGTCCCTCGGGAAGAGTGAAAGACGCGCACGTTGATTTTCAGAGCTCCTACACCTTCCTATAAGAAGTTAGCCAAAAAGTAGCTTCGAAAAACGCTTAGGTAAAGTTTCAGAGTTGGTTCTAATGTACCAAAGCTGGACTTAGACATAATTTCACTCTCACAACATTATGGCTGGTTGGAGACAGTCCGAACCACAAGTACCGGGTCCATGGTTCTGGGCGTATACTTGGGGGACGGGGACGACTCCCATTAACCCCTGACTATACCGGGGATACGCTTATCACAATGCCTTTCTGGTCTGTGCTGAAGCAGGGCATTCTGACAGCCAAGTGGCTTGACCTTTATTAGTGAGCCTGGTTACCCCCTCTCGGAACTACAGACTTAGAAATCGCCAGCTCATATACAGTGCATAAAATATATTTATATATATACCCTTATACACCATTTTAATAAAAAATATCACAAAATTCTTCTAAGTCCCTCGGGAAGAGTGAAAGACGCGCACGTTCATTTTCAGAGCTCCTAGACATTCCTATAAGAAGTTAGCCAAAAAGTAGCTTCGAAAAACGCTTAGGTTAAGTTTCAGAGTTGCTTCTAATGTACCAAAGCTGGACTTAGACATAATTTCACTCTCACAACATTATGGCTGGTTGGAGACAGTCCGAACCACAAGTACCGGGTCCATGGTTCTGGGCGTATACTGGGGGGACGGGGACGACTCCCATTAACCCCTGACTATACCGGGGATACGCTTATCACAATGCCTTTCTGGTTTGTGCTGAAGCAGGGCATTCTGGCAGCCAAGTGGCTTGACCTTTATTAGTGAGCCTGGTTACCCCCTCTCGGAACTACAGACTTAGAAATCGCCAGCTCATATACAGTGCATAAAATATATTTATATATATACCCTTATACACCATTTTAATAAAAAATATCACAAAATTCTTCTAAGTCCCTCGGGAAGAGTGAAAGACGCGCACGTTGATTTTCAGAGCTCCTACACCTTCCTATAAGAAGTTAGCCAAAAAGTAGCTTCGAAAAACGCTTAGGTAAAGTTTCAGAGTTGGTTCTAATGTACCAAAGCTGGACTTAGACATAATTTCACTCTCACAACATTATGGCTGGTTGGAGACAGTCCGAACCACAAGTACCGGGTCCATGGTTCTGGGCGTATACTGGGGGGACGGGGACGACTCCCATTAACCCCTGACTATACCGGGGATACGCTTATCACAATGCCTTTCTGGTCTGTGCTGAAGCAGGGCATTCTGACAGCCAAGTGGCTTGACCTTTATTAGTGAGCCTGGTTACCCCCTCTCGGAACTACAGACTTAGAAATCGCCAGCTCATATACAGTGCATAAAATATATTTATATATATACCCTTATACACCATTTTAATAAAAAATATCACAAAATTCTTCTAAGTCCCTCGGGAAGAGTGAAAGACGCACACGTTCATTTTCAGAGCTCCTAGACCTTCCTATAAGAAGTTAGCCAAAAAGTAGCTTCGAAAAACGCTTAGGTTAAGTTTCAGAGTTGCTTCTAATGTACCAAAGCTGGACTTAGACATAATTTCACTCTCACAACATTATGGCTGGTTGGAGACAGTCCGAACCACATGTACCGGGTCCATGGTTCTGGGCGTATACTGGGGGGACGGGGACGACTCCCATTAACCCCTGACTATACCGGGGATACGCGTATCACAATGCCTTTCTGGTCTGTGCTGAAGCAGGGCATTCAGGCAGCCAAGTGGCTTGACCTTTATTAGTGAGCCTGGTTACCCCCTCTCGGAACCACAGACTTAGAAATCGCCAGCTCATATACAGTGCATAAAATATATTTATATATATACCCTTATACACCATTTTAATAAAAAATATCACAAAATTCTTCTAAGTCCCTCGGGAAGAGTGAAAGACGCGCACGTTCATTTTCAGAGCTCATAGACCTACCTATAAGAAGTTAGCCAAAAAGTAGCTTCGAAAAACGCTTAGGTTAAGTTTCAGAGTTGCTTCTAATGTACCAAAGCTGGACTTAGACATAATTTCACTCTCACAACATTATGGCTGGTTGGAGACAGTCCGAACCACAAGTACCGGGTCCATGGTTCTGGGCGTATACTGGGGGGACGGGGACGACTCCCATTAACCCCTGACTATACCGGGGATACGCTTATCACAATGCCTTTCTGGTCTGTGCTGAAGCAGGGCATTCTGACAGCCAAGTGGCTTGACCTTTATTAGTGAGCCTGGTTACCCCCTCTCGGAACTACAGACTTAGAAATCGCCAGCTCATATACAGTGCATAAAATATATTTATATATACCCTTATACACCATTTTAATAAAAAATATCACAAAATTCTTCTAAGTCCCTCGGGAAGAGTGAAAGACGCGCACGTTCATTTTCAGAGCTCCTAGACATTCCTATAAGAAGTAAGCCAAAAAGTAGCTTCGAAAAACGCTTAGGTTAAGTTTCAGAGTTGCTTCTAATGTACCGAAGCTGGACTTAGACATAATTTCACTCTCACAACATTATGGCTGGTTGGAGACAGTCCGAACCACAAGTACCGGGTCCATGGTTCTGGGCGTATACTGGGGGGACGGGGACGACTCCCATTAAACCCTGACTATACCGGGGATACGCGTATCACAATGCCTTACTGGTCTGTGCTGAATCAGGGCATTCTGGCAGCCAAGTGGCTTATCCTTTATTAGTGAGCCTGGTTACCCCTTCTCGTTACCACAGACTTAGAAATCGCCAGCTCATATACAGTGCATACAATATATTTATATATATACCCTTATACACCATTTTAATAAAAAATATCACAAAATTTTTCTAAGTCCCTCGGGAAGAGTGAAAGACGCGCACGTTCATTTTTAGTGCTCCTAGACCTTCCTATAAGAAGTTAGCCATAAAGTAGCTTCGAAAAACGCTTAGGTTAAGTTTCAGAGTTGCTTCTAATGTACCGAAGCTGGACTTAGACATAATTTCACTCTCACAACATTATGGCTGGTTGGAGACAGTCCGAACCACAAGTACCGGGTCCATGGTTCTGGGCGTATACTGGGGGGACGGGGACGACACCCATTAAACCCTGACTATACCGGGGATACGCGTATCCCAATGCCTTACTGGTCTGTGCTGAAGCAGGGCATTCTGGCAGCCAAGTGGCTTGACCTTTATTAGTGAGCCTGGTTACCCCCTCTCGGAACCACAGACTTACAGTAGAAATCGCCAGCTCATATACAGTGCATAAAATATATTTATATATATACCCTTATACACCATTTTAATAAAAAATATCACAAAATTCTTCTAAGTCCCTCGGGAAGAGTGAAAGACGCGCACGTTCATTTTCAGAGCTCCAAGACCTTCCTATAAGAAGTTAGCCAAAAAGTAGCTTCGAAAAATGCTTAGGTTAAGTTTCAGAGTTGCTTCTAACGTAACAAAGCTGGACTTAGACATAATTTCACTCTCACAACATTATGGCTGGTTGGAGACAGTCCGAACCACAAGTACCGGGTCCATGGTTCTGGGCGTATACTGGGGGGACGGGGACGACTCCCATTAAACCCTGACTATACCGGGGATACGCGTATCACAATGCCTTACTGGTCTGTGCTGAAGCAGGGCATTCTGGCAGCCAAGTGGCTTGACCTTTATTAGTGAGCCTGGTTACCCCTTCTCGTTACCACAGACTTAGAAATCGCCAGCTCATATACAGTGCATACAATATATTTATATATATACCCTTATACACCATTTTAATAAAAAATATCACAAAATTCTTCTAAGTCCCTCGGGAAGAGTGAAAGACGCGCACGTTCATTTTCAGAGCTCCAAGACCTTCCTATAAGAAGTTAGCCAAAAAGTAGCTTCGAAAAACGCTTAGGTTAAGTTTCAGAGTTGCTTCTAATGTACCAAAGCTGGACTTAGACATAATTTCACTCTCACAACATTATGGCTGTTTGGAGACAGTCCGAACCACAAGTACCGGGTCCATGGTTCTGTGCGTATACTGGGGGGACGGGGACGACTCCCATTAAACCCTGACAATACCGGGGATACGCGTATCACAATGCCTTACTGGTCTGTGCTGAAGCAGGGCATTCTGGCAGCCAAGTGGCTTGACCTTTATTAGTGAGCCTGGTTACCCCCTCTCGGAACCACAGACTTACAGTAGAAATCGCCAGCTCATATACAGTGCATAAAATATATTTATATATATACCCTTATACACCATTTTAATAAAAAATATCACAAAATTCTTCTAAGTCCCTCGGGAAGAGTGAAAGACGCGCACGTTCATTTTCAGAGCTCCAAGACCTTCCTATAAGAAGTTAGCCAAAAAGTAGCTTCGAAAAACGCTTAGGTTAAGTTTCAGAGTTGCTTCTAACGTACCAAAGCTGGACTTAGACATAATTTCACTCTCACAACATTATGGCTGGTTGGAGACAGTCCGAACCACAAGTACCGGGTCCATGGTTCTGTGCGTATACTGGGGGGACGGGGACGAATCCCATTAACCCCTGACTATACCGGGGATACACGTATCACAATGCCTTACTGGTCTGTGCTGAAGCAGGGCATTCTGGCAGACAAGTGGCTTGACCTTTATTAGTGAGCCTGGTTACCCCCTCTCGGAACCACAGACTTAGAAATCGCCAGCTCATATACAGAGCATACAATATATTTATATATATATACCCTTATACACCATTTTAATAAAAAATATCACAAAATTCTTCTAAGTCCCTCGGGAAGAGTGAAAGACGCGCACGTTCATTTTCAGAGCTCCTAGACCTTCCTATAAGAAGTTAGCCAAAAAGTAGCTTCGAAAAACGCTTAGGTTAAGTTTCAGAGTTGCTTCTAACGCAGCGGTGCGCAATCTGTGGGGCGCGACCCCCAGGGGGGGCGCGAGACTGCCGACGGGGGGCGCGGGGTTTACAGAGGCCCCGCGCGCTTCCCGAAGGCACTTAAATTAAGTGCCGGGGGAGCTGCAGGGCCTCTGTAAACCATACTTACCCGTGGCTCCGGCGGCTTCCTCCCGGCGTCGCCATGGCAACGCGGCGTCAAAATGACGCTGCGGGGTCATGTGACGTCACGTTGCTATGGCAACGTGACGGCATTACGCCGGGGCGCGGGTAAGTTGGGGTTGGGGGGGGGCGCGGGAGCGAGGGGACAGCCGTCAGGGGGGCGCAGGGAAAAAAGTTTGCGCCCCCCTGTTCTAACGTACCAAAGCTGGACTTAGACATAATTTCACTCTCACAACATTATGGCTGGTTGGAGACAGTCCGAACCACAAGTACCGGGTCCATGGTTCTGTGCGTATACTGGGGGGACGGGGACGAATCCCATTAACCCCTGACTATACCGGGGATACACGTATCACAATGCCTTACTGGTCTGTGCTGAAGCAGGGCATTCTGGCAGCCAAGTGGCTTGACCTTTATTAGTGAGCCTGGTTACCC
The DNA here is from genome assembly GCF_040206685.1 of Ascaphus truei. Taxonomy (NCBI): domain Eukaryota; kingdom Metazoa; phylum Chordata; class Amphibia; order Anura; family Ascaphidae; genus Ascaphus; species Ascaphus truei. The sequence goes on from NC_134483.1 coordinate 281,571,797, forward strand.
CTTCTCGTTACCACAGACTTAGAAATCGCCAGCTCATATACAGTGCATACAATATATTTATATATATACCCTTATACACCATTTTAATAAAAAATATCACAAAATTCTTCCAAGTCCCTCGGGAAGAGTGAAAGACGCGCACGTTCATTTTCAGAGCTCCAAGACCTTCCTATAAGAAGTTAGCCAAAAAGTAGCTTCGAAAAACGCTTAGGTTAAGTTTCAGAGTTGCTTCTAATGTACCAAAGCTGGACTTAGACATAATTTCACTCTCACAACATTATGGCTGGTTAGAGACAGTCCGAACCACATGTACCGGGTCCATGGTTCTGGGCGTATACTGGGGGGACGGGGACGACTCCCATTAACCCCTGACTATACCGGGGATACGCGTATCACAATGCCTTTCTGGTCTGTGCTGAAGCAGGGCATTCTGGCAGCCAAGTGGCTTGACCTTTATTAGTGAGCCTGGTTACCCCCTCTCGGAACCACAGACTTAGAAATCGCCAGCTCATATACAGTGCATAAAATATATTTATATATATACCCTTATACACCATTTTAATAAAAAATATCACAAAATTTTTCTAAGTCCCTCGGGAAGAGTGAAAGACGCGCACGTTCATTTTTAGAGCTCCTACACCTTCCTATAAGAAGTTAGCTAAAAAGTAGCTTCGAAAAACGCTTAGGTTAAGTTTCAGAGTTGCTTCTAATGTACCGAAGCTGGACTTAGACATAATTTCACTCTCACAACATTATGGCTGGTTGGAGACAGTCCGAACCACAAGTACCGGGTCCATGGTTCTGGGCGTATACTGGGGGGACGGGGACGACTCCCATTAAACCCTGACTATACCGGGGATACGCGTATCACAATGCCTTACTGGTCTGTGCTGAAGCAGGGCATTCTGGCAGCCAAGTGGCTTGACCTTTATTAGTGAGCCTGGTTACCCCTTCTCGTTACCACAGACTTAGAAATCGCCAGCTCATATACAGTGCATACAATATATTTATATTTATACCCTTATACACCATTTTAATAAAAAATATCACAAAATTTTTCTAAGTCCCTCGGGAAGAGTGAAAGACGCGCACGTTCATTTTTAGAGCTCCTAGACCTTCCTATAAGAAGTTAGCCATAAAGTAGCTTCGAAAAACGCTTAGGTTAAGTTTCAGAGTTGCTTCTAATGTACCGAAGCTGGACTTAGACATAATTTCACTCTCACAACATTATGGCTGGTTGGAGACAGTCCGAACCACAAGTACCGGGTCCATGGTTCTGGGCGTATACTGGGGGGACGGGGACGACACCCATTAAACCCTGACTATACCGGGGATACGCGTATCCCAATGCCTTACTGGTCTGTGCTGAAGCAGGGCATTCTGGCAGCCAAGTGGCTTGACCTTTATTAGTGAGCCTGGTTACCCCCTCTCGGAACCACAGACTTACAGTAGAAATCGCCAGCTCATATACAGTGCATAAAATATATTTATATATATACCCTTATACACCATTTTAATAAAAAATATCACAAAATTCTTCTAAGTCCCTCGGGAAGAGTGAAAGACGCGCACGTTCATTTTCAGAGCTCCAAGACCTTCCTATAAGAAGTTAGCCAAAAAGTAGCTTCGAAAAATGCTTAGGTTAAGTTTCAGAGTTGCTTCTAACGTAACAAAGCTGGACTTAGACATAATTTCACTCTCACAACATTATGGCTGGTTGGAGACAGTCCGAACCACAAGTACCGGGTCCATGGTTCTGGGCGTATACTGGGGGGACGGGGACGACTCCCATTAAACCCTGACTATACCGGGGATACGCGTATCACAATGACTTACTGGTCTGTGCTGAAGCAGGGCATTCTGGCAGCCAAGTGGCTTGACCTTTATTAGTGAGCCTGGTTACCCCCTCTCGGAACCACAGACTTAGAAATCGCCAGCTCATATACAGTGCATACAATATATTTATATATATACCCTTATACACCATTTTAATAAAAAATATCACAAAATTCTTCTAAGTCCCTCGGGAAGAGTGAAAGACGCGCACGTTCATTTTCAGAGCTCCTAGACCTTCCTATAAGAAGTTAGCCAAAAAGTAGCTTCGAAAAACGCTTAGGTTAAGTTTCAGAGTTGCTTCTAACGTACCAAAGCTGGACTTAGACATAATTTCACTCTCACAACATTATGGCTGGTTGGAGACAGTCCGAACCACAAGTACCGGGTCCATGGTTCTGGGCGTATACTGGGGGGACGGGGACGACTCCCATTAACCCCTGACTATACCGGGGATACGCTTATCACAATGCCTTTCTGGTTTGTGCTGAAGCAGGGCATTCTGGCAGCCAAGTGGCTTGACCTTTATTAGTGAGCCTGGTTACCCCCTCTCGGAACTACAGACTTAGAAATCGCCAGCTCATATACAGTGCATAAAATATATTTATATATATACCCTTATACACCATTTTAATAAAAAATATCACAAAATTCTTCTAAGTCCCTCGGGAAGAGTGAAAGACGCGCACGTTGATTTTCAGAGCTCCTACACCTTCCTATAAGAAGTTAGCCAAAAAGTAGCTTCGAAAAACGCTTAGGTAAAGTTTCAGAGTTGTTTCTAATGTACCAAAGCTGGACTTAGACATAATTTCACTCTCACAACATTATGGCTGGTTGGAGACAGTCCGAACCACAAGTACCGGGTCCATGGTTCTGGGCGTATACTGGGGGGACGGGGACGACTCCCATTAACCCCTGACTATACCGGGGATACGCTTATCACAATGCCTTTCTGGTCTGTGCTGAAGCAGGGCATTCTGACAGCCAAGTGGCTTGACCTTTATTAGTGAGCCTGGTTACCCCCTCTCGGAACTACAGACTTAGAAATCGCCAGCTCATATACAGTGCATAAAATATATTTATATATATACCCTTATACACCATTTTAATAAAAAATATCACAAAATTCTTCTAAGTCCCTCGGGAAGAGTGAAAGACGCACACGTTCATTTTCAGAGCTCCTAGACCTTCCTATAAGAAGTTAGCCAAAAAGTAGCTTCGAAAAACGCTTAGGTTAAGTTTCAGAGTTGCTTCTAATGTACCAAAGCTGGACTTAGACATAATTTCACTCTCACAACATTATGGCTGGTTGGAGACAGTCCGAACCACATGTACCGGGTCCATGGTTCTGGGCGTATACTGGGGGGACGGGGACGACTCCCATTAACCCCTGACTATACCGGGGATACGCGTATCACAATGCCTTTCTGGTCTGTGCTGAAGCAGGGCATTCAGGCAGCCAAGTGGCTTGACCTTTATTAGTGAGCCTGGTTACCCCCTCTCGGAACCACAGACTTAGAAATCGCCAGCTCATATACAGTGCATAAAATATATTTATATATATACCCTTATACACCATTTTAATAAAAAATATCACAAAATTCTTCTAAGTCCCTCGGGAAGAGTGAAAGACGCGCACGTTCATTTTCAGAGCTCATAGACCTACCTATAAGAAGTTAGCCAAAAAGTAGCTTCGAAAAACGCTTAGGTTAAGTTTCAGAGTTGCTTCTAATGTACCAAAGCTGGACTTAGACATAATTTCACTCTCACAACATTATGGCTGGTTGGAGACAGTCCGAACCACAAGTACCGGGTCCATGGTTCTGGGCGTATACTGGGGGGACGGGGACGACTCCCATTAACCCCTGACTATACCGGGGATACGCTTATCACAATGCCTTTCTGGTCTGTGCTGAAGCAGGGCATTCTGACAGCCAAGTGGCTTGACCTTTATTAGTGAGCCTGGTTACCCCCTCTCGGAACTACAGACTTAGAAATCGCCAGCTCATATACAGTGCATAAAATATATTTATATATACCCTTATACACCATTTTAATAAAAAATATCACAAAATTCTTCTAAGTCCCTCGGGAAGAGTGAAAGACGCGCACGTTCATTTTCAGAGCTCCTAGACATTCCTATAAGAAGTAAGCCAAAAAGTAGCTTCGAAAAACGCTTAGGTTAAGTTTCAGAGTTGCTTCTAATGTACCGAAGCTGGACTTAGACATAATTTCACTCTCACAACATTATGGCTGGTTGGAGACAGTCCGAACCACAAGTACCGGGTCCATGGTTCTGGGCGTATACTGGGGGGACGGGGACGACTCCCATTAAACCCTGACTATACCGGGGATACGCGTATCACAATGCCTTACTGGTCTGTGCTGAATCAGGGCATTCTGGCAGCCAAGTGGCTTATCCTTTATTAGTGAGCCTGGTTACCCCTTCTCGTTACCACAGACTTAGAAATCGCCAGCTCATATACAGTGCATACAATATATTTATATATATACCCTTATACACCATTTTAATAAAAAATATCACAAAATTTTTCTAAGTCCCTCGGGAAGAGTGAAAGACGCGCACGTTCATTTTTAGTGCTCCTAGACCTTCCTATAAGAAGTTAGCCATAAAGTAGCTTCGAAAAACGCTTAGGTTAAGTTTCAGAGTTGCTTCTAATGTACCGAAGCTGGACTTAGACATAATTTCACTCTCACAACATTATGGCTGGTTGGAGACAGTCCGAACCACAAGTACCGGGTCCATGGTTCTGGGCGTATACTGGGGGGACGGGGACGACACCCATTAAACCCTGACTATACCGGGGATACGCGTATCCCAATGCCTTACTGGTCTGTGCTGAAGCAGGGCATTCTGGCAGCCAAGTGGCTTGACCTTTATTAGTGAGCCTGGTTACCCCCTCTCGGAACCACAGACTTACAGTAGAAATCGCCAGCTCATATACAGTGCATAAAATATATTTATATATATACCCTTATACACCATTTTAATAAAAAATATCACAAAATTCTTCTAAGTCCCTCGGGAAGAGTGAAAGACGCGCACGTTCATTTTCAGAGCTCCAAGACCTTCCTATAAGAAGTTAGCCAAAAAGTAGCTTCGAAAAATGCTTAGGTTAAGTTTCAGAGTTGCTTCTAACGTAACAAAGCTGGACTTAGACATAATTTCACTCTCACAACATTATGGCTGGTTGGAGACAGTCCGAACCACAAGTACCGGGTCCATGGTTCTGGGCGTATACTGGGGGGACGGGGACGACTCCCATTAAACCCTGACTATACCGGGGATACGCGTATCACAATGCCTTACTGGTCTGTGCTGAAGCAGGGCATTCTGGCAGCCAAGTGGCTTGACCTTTATTAGTGAGCCTGGTTACCCCTTCTCGTTACCACAGACTTAGAAATCGCCAGCTCATATACAGTGCATACAATATATTTATATATATACCCTTATACACCATTTTAATAAAAAATATCACAAAATTCTTCTAAGTCCCTCGGGAAGAGTGAAAGACGCGCACGTTCATTTTCAGAGCTCCAAGACCTTCCTATAAGAAGTTAGCCAAAAAGTAGCTTCGAAAAACGCTTAGGTTAAGTTTCAGAGTTGCTTCTAATGTACCAAAGCTGGACTTAGACATAATTTCACTCTCACAACATTATGGCTGTTTGGAGACAGTCCGAACCACAAGTACCGGGTCCATGGTTCTGTGCGTATACTGGGGGGACGGGGACGACTCCCATTAAACCCTGACAATACCGGGGATACGCGTATCACAATGCCTTACTGGTCTGTGCTGAAGCAGGGCATTCTGGCAGCCAAGTGGCTTGACCTTTATTAGTGAGCCTGGTTACCCCCTCTCGGAACCACAGACTTACAGTAGAAATCGCCAGCTCATATACAGTGCATAAAATATATTTATATATATACCCTTATACACCATTTTAATAAAAAATATCACAAAATTCTTCTAAGTCCCTCGGGAAGAGTGAAAGACGCGCACGTTCATTTTCAGAGCTCCAAGACCTTCCTATAAGAAGTTAGCCAAAAAGTAGCTTCGAAAAACGCTTAGGTTAAGTTTCAGAGTTGCTTCTAACGTACCAAAGCTGGACTTAGACATAATTTCACTCTCACAACATTATGGCTGGTTGGAGACAGTCCGAACCACAAGTACCGGGTCCATGGTTCTGTGCGTATACTGGGGGGACGGGGACGAATCCCATTAACCCCTGACTATACCGGGGATACACGTATCACAATGCCTTACTGGTCTGTGCTGAAGCAGGGCATTCTGGCAGACAAGTGGCTTGACCTTTATTAGTGAGCCTGGTTACCCCCTCTCGGAACCACAGACTTAGAAATCGCCAGCTCATATACAGAGCATACAATATATTTATATATATATACCCTTATACACCATTTTAATAAAAAATATCACAAAATTCTTCTAAGTCCCTCGGGAAGAGTGAAAGACGCGCACGTTCATTTTCAGAGCTCCTAGACCTTCCTATAAGAAGTTAGCCAAAAAGTAGCTTCGAAAAACGCTTAGGTTAAGTTTCAGAGTTGCTTCTAACGCAGCGGTGCGCAATCTGTGGGGCGCGACCCCCAGGGGGGGCGCGAGACTGCCGACGGGGGGCGCGGGGTTTACAGAGGCCCCGCGCGCTTCCCGAAGGCACTTAAATTAAGTGCCGGGGGAGCTGCAGGGCCTCTGTAAACCATACTTACCCGTGGCTCCGGCGGCTTCCTCCCGGCGTCGCCATGGCAACGCGGCGTCAAAATGACGCTGCGGGGTCATGTGACGTCACGTTGCTATGGCAACGTGACGGCATTACGCCGGGGCGCGGGTAAGTTGGGGTTGGGGGGGGGCGCGGGAGCGAGGGGACAGCCGTCAGGGGGGCGCAGGGAAAAAAGTTTGCGCCCCCCTGTTCTAACGTACCAAAGCTGGACTTAGACATAATTTCACTCTCACAACATTATGGCTGGTTGGAGACAGTCCGAACCACAAGTACCGGGTCCATGGTTCTGTGCGTATACTGGGGGGACGGGGACGAATCCCATTAACCCCTGACTATACCGGGGATACACGTATCACAATGCCTTACTGGTCTGTGCTGAAGCAGGGCATTCTGGCAGCCAAGTGGCTTGACCTTTATTAGTGAGCCTGGTTACCCCTTCTCGTTACCACAGACTTAGAAATCGCCAGCTCATATACAGTGCATACAATATATTTATATATATACCCTTATACACCATTTTAATAAAAAATATCACAAAATTCTTCCAAGTCCCTCGGGAAGAGTGAAAGACGCGCACGTTCATTTTCAGAGCTCCAAGACCTTCCTATAAGAAGTTAGCCAAAAAGTAGCTTCGAAAAACGCTTAGGTTAAGTTTCAGAGTTGCTTCTAATGTACCAAAGCTGGACTTAGACATAATTTCACTCTCACAACATTATGGCTGGTTAGAGACAGTCCGAACCACATGTACCGGGTCCATGGTTCTGGGCGTATACTGGGGGGACGGGGACGACTCCCATTAACCCCTGACTATACCGGGGATACGCGTATCACAATGCCTTTCTGGTCTGTGCTGAAGCAGGGCATTCTGGCAGCCAAGTGGCTTGACCTTTATTAGTGAGCCTGGTTACCCCCTCTCGGAACCACAGACTTAGAAATCGCCAGCTCATATACAGTGCATAAAATATATTTATATATATACCCTTATACACCATTTTAATAAAAAATATCACAAAATTTTTCTAAGTCCCTCGGGAAGAGTGAAAGACGCGCACGTTCATTTTTAGAGCTCCTACACCTTCCTATAAGAAGTTAGCTAAAAAGTAGCTTCGAAAAACGCTTAGGTTAAGTTTCAGAGTTGCTTCTAATGTACCGAAGCTGGACTTAGACATAATTTCACTCTCACAACATTATGGCTGGTTGGAGACAGTCCGAACCACAAGTACCGGGTCCATGGTTCTGGGCGTATACTGGGGGGACGGGGACGACTCCCATTAAACCCTGACTATACCGGGGATACGCGTATCACAATGCCTTACTGGTCTGTGCTGAAGCAGGGCATTCTGGCAGCCAAGTGGCTTGACCTTTATTAGTGAGCCTGGTTACCCCTTCTCGTTACCACAGACTTAGAAATCGCCAGCTCATATACAGTGCATACAATATATTTATATTTATACCCTTATACACCATTTTAATAAAAAATATCACAAAATTTTTCTAAGTCCCTCGGGAAGAGTGAAAGACGCGCACGTTCATTTTTAGAGCTCCTAGACCTTCCTATAAGAAGTTAGCCATAAAGTAGCTTCGAAAAACGCTTAGGTTAAGTTTCAGAGTTGCTTCTAATGTACCGAAGCTGGACTTAGACATAATTTCACTCTCACAACATTATGGCTGGTTGGAGACAGTCCGAACCACAAGTACCGGGTCCATGGTTCTGGGCGTATACTGGGGGGACGGGGACGACACCCATTAAACCCTGACTATACCGGGGATACGCGTATCCCAATGCCTTACTGGTCTGTGCTGAAGCAGGGCATTCTGGCAGCCAAGTGGCTTGACCTTTATTAGTGAGCCTGGTTACCCCCTCTCGGAACCACAGACTTACAGTAGAAATCGCCAGCTCATATACAGTGCATAAAATATATTTATATATATACCCTTATACACCATTTTAATAAAAAATATCACAAAATTCTTCTAAGTCCCTCGGGAAGAGTGAAAGACGCGCACGTTCATTTTCAGAGCTCCAAGACCTTCCTATAAGAAGTTAGCCAAAAAGTAGCTTCGAAAAATGCTTAGGTTAAGTTTCAGAGTTGCTTCTAACGTAACAAAGCTGGACTTAGACATAATTTCACTCTCACAACATTATGGCTGGTTGGAGACAGTCCGAACCACAAGTACCGGGTCCATGGTTCTGGGCGTATACTGGGGGGACGGGGACGACTCCCATTAAACCCTGACTATACCGGGGATACGCGTATCACAATGACTTACTGGTCTGTGCTGAAGCAGGGCATTCTGGCAGCCAAGTGGCTTGACCTTTATTAGTGAGCCTGGTTACCCCCTCTCGGAACCACAGACTTAGAAATCGCCAGCTCATATACAGTGCATACAATATATTTATATATATACCCTTATACACCATTTTAATAAAAAATATCACAAAATTCTTCTAAGTCCCTCGGGAAGAGTGAAAGACGCGCACGTTCATTTTCAGAGCTCCTAGACCTTCCTATAAGAAGTTAGCCAAAAAGTAGCTTCGAAAAACGCTTAGGTTAAGTTTCAGAGTTGCTTCTAACGTACCAAAGCTGGACTTAGACATAATTTCACTCTCACAACATTATGGCTGGTTGGAGACAGTCCGAACCACAAGTACCGGGTCCATGGTTCTGTGCGTATACTGGGGGGACGGGGACGAATCCCATTAACCCCTGACTATACCGGGGATACACGTATCACAATGCCTTACTGGTCTGTGCTGAAGCAGGGCATTCTGGCAGCCAAGTGGCTTGACCTTTATTAGTGAGCCTGGTTACCCCTTCTCGTTACCACAGACTTAGAAATCGCCAGCTCATATACAGTGCATACAATATATTTATATATATACCCTTATACACCATTTTAATAAAAAATATCACAAAATTCTTCCAAGTCCCTCGGGAAGAGTGAAAGACGCGCACGTTCATTTTCAGAGCTCCAAGACCTTCCTATAAGAAGTTAGCCAAAAAATAGCTTCGAAAAATGCTTAGGTTAAGTTTCAGAGTTGCTTCTAACGTAACAAAGCTGGACTTAGACATAATTTCACTCTCACAACATTATGGCTGGTTGGAGACAGTCCGAACCACAAGTACCGGGTCCATGGTTCTGGGCGTATACTGGGGGGACGGGGACGACTCCCATTAAACCCTGACTATACCGGGGATACGCGTATCACAATGCCTTACTGGTCTGTGCTGAAGCAGGGCATTCTGGCAGCCAAGTGGCTTGACCTTTATTAGTGAGCCTGGTTACCCCCTCTCGGAACCACAGACTTAGAAATCGCCAGCTCATATACAGTGCATAAAATATATTTATATATATACCCTTATACACCATTTTAATAAAAAATATCACAAAATTCTTCTAAGTCCCTCGGGAAGAGTGAAAGACGCGCACGTTCATTTTCAGAGCTCCTAGACCTTCCTATAAGAAGTTAGCCAAAAAGTAGCTTCGAAAAACGCTTAGGTTAAGTTTCAGAGTTGCTTCTAACGTACCAAAGCTGGACTTAGACATAATTTCACTCTCACAACATTATGGCTGGTTGGAGACAGTCCGAACCACAAGTACCGGGTCCATGGTTCTGGGCGTATACTGGGGGGACGGGGACGACTCCCATTAAACCCTGACTATACCGGGGATACGCGTATCACAATGCCTTACTGGTCTGTGCTGAAGCAGGGCATTCTGGCAGCCAAGTGGCTTGACCTTTATTAGTGAGCCTGGTTACCTCCTCTCGGAACCACAGACTTAGAAATCGCCAGCTCATATACAGTGCATAAAATATATTTATATATATACCCTTATACACCATTTTAATAAAAAATATCACAAAATTCTTCTAAGTCCCTCGGGAAGAGTGAAAGACGCGCACGTTCATTTTCAGAGCTCCTAGACCTTCCTATAAGAAGTTAGCCAAAAAGTAGCTTCGAAAAACGCTTAGGTTAAGTTTCAGAGTTGCTTCTAACGTACCAAAGCTGGACTTAGACATAATTTCACTCTCACAACATTATGGCTGGTTGGAGACAGTCCGAACCACAAGTACCGGGTCCATGGTTCTGTGCGTATACTGGGGGGACGGGGACGAATCCCATTAACCCCTGACTATACCGGGGATACACGTATCACAATGCCTTACTGGTCTGTGCTGAAGCAGGGCATTCTGGCAGCCAAGTGGCTTGACCTTTATTAGTGAGCCTGGTTACCCCCTCTCGGAACCACAGACTTAGAAATCGCCAGCTCATATACAGTGCATACAATATATTTATATATATACCCTTATACACCATTTTAATAAAAAATATCACAAAATTCTTCTAAGTCCCTCGGGAAGAGTGAAAGACGCGCACGTTCATTTTCAGAGCTCCTAGACCTTCCTATAAGAAGTTAGCCAAAAAGTAGCTTCGAAAAACGCTTAGGTTAAGTTTCAGAGTTGCTTCTAACGTACCAAAGCTGGACTTAGACATAATTTCACTCTCACAACATTATGGCTGGTTGGAGACAGTCCGAACCACAAGTACCGGGTCCATGGTTCTGTGCGTATACTGGGGGGACGGGGACGAATCCCATTAACCCCTGACTATACCGGGGATACACGTATCACAATGCCTTACTGGTCTGTGCTGAAGCAGGGCATTCTGGCAGCCAAGTGGCTTGACCTTTATTAGTGAGCCTGGTTACCCCTTCTCGTTACCACAGACTTAGAAATCGCCAGCTCATATACAGTGTATACAATATATTTATATATATACCCTTATACACCATTTTAATAAAAAATATCACAAAATTCTTCCAAGTCCCTCGGGAAGAGTGAAAGACGCGCACGTTCATTTTCAGAGCTCCAAGACCTTCCTATAAGAAGTTAGCCAAAAAGTAGCTTCGAAAAACGCTTAGGTTAAGTTTCAGAGTTGCTTCTAATGTACCAAAGCTGGACTTAGACATAATTTCACTCTCACAACATTATGGCTGGTTGGAGACAGTCCGAACCACAAGTACCGGGTCCATGGTTCTGGGCGTACAGTATACTGGGTGGACGGGGACGACTCCCATTAAACCCTGACTATACCGGGGATACGCGTATCACAATGCCTTACTGGTCGGTGCTGAAGCAGGGCATTCTGGCAGCCAAGTGGCTTGACCTTTATTAGTGAGCCTGGTTACCCCCTCTCGGAACCACAGACTTAGAAATCGCCAGCTCATATACAGTGCATACAATATATTTATATATATATACCCTTATACACCATTTTAATAAAAAATATCACAAAATTCTTCTAAGTCCCTCGGGAAGAGTGAAAGACGCGCACGTTCATTTTCAGAGCTCCTAGACCTTCCTATAAGAAGTTAGCCAAAAAGTAGCTTCGAAAAACGCTTAGGTTAAGTTTCAGAGTTGCTTCTAACGTACCAAAGCTGGACTTAGACATAATTTCACTCTCACAACATTATGGCTGGTTGGAGACAGTCCGAACCACAAGTACCGGGTCCATGGTTCTGTGCGTATACTGGGGGGACGGGGACGAATCCCATTAACCCCTGACTATACCGGGGATACACGTATCACAATGCCTTACTGGTCTGTGCTGAAGCAGGGCATTCTGGCAGCCAAGTGGCTTGACCTTTATTAGTGAGCTTGGTTACCCCCTCTCGGAACCACAGACTTAGAAATCGCCAGCTCATATACAGTGCATACAATATATTTATATATATACCCTTATACACCATTTTAATAAAAAATATCACAAAATTCTTCTAAGTCCCTCGGGAAGAGTGAAAGACGCGCACGTTCATTTTCAGAGCTCCTAGACCTTCCTATAAGAAGTTAGCCAAAAAGTAGCTTCGAAAAACGCTTAGGTTAAGTTTCAGAGTTGCTTCTAACGTACCAAAGCTGGACTTAGACATAATTTCACTCTCACAACATTATGGCTGGTTGGAGACAGTCCGAACCACAAGTACCGGGTCCATGGTTCTGGGCGTATACTGGGGGGACGGGGACGACTCCCATTAAACCCTGACTATACCGGGGATACGCGTATCACAATGCCTTACTGGTCTGTGCTGAAGCAGGGCATTCTGGCAGCCAAGTGGCTTGACCTTTATTAGTGAGCCTGGTTACCTCCTCTCGGAACCACAGACTTAGAAATCGCCAGCTCATATACAGTGCATAAAATATATTTATATATATACCCTTATACACCATTTTAATAAAAAATATCACAAAATTCTTCTAAGTCCCTCGGGAAGAGTGAAAGACGCGCACGTTCATTTTCAGAGCTCCTAGACCTTCCTATAAGAAGTTAGCCAAAAAGTAGCTTCGAAAAACGCTTAGGTTAAGTTTCAGAGTTGCTTCTAACGTACCAAAGCTGGACTTAGACATAATTTCACTCTCACAACATTATGGCTGGTTGGAGACAGTCCGAACCACAAGTACCGGGTCCATGGTTCTGTGCGTATACTGGGGGGACGGGGACGAATCCCATTAACCCCTGACTATACCGGGGATACACGTATCACAATGCCTTACTGGTCTGTGCTGAAGCAGGGCATTCTGGCAGCCAAGTGGCTTGACCTTTATTAGTGAGCCTGGTTACCCCCTCTCGGAACCACAGACTTAGAAATCGCCAGCTCATATACAGTGCATACAATATATTTATATATATACCCTTATACACCATTTTAATAAAAAATATCACAAAATTCTTCTAAGTCCCTCGGGAAGAGTGAAAGACGCGCACGTTCATTTTCAGAGCTCCTAGACCTTCCTATAAGAAGTTAGCCAAAAAGTAGCTTCGAAAAACGCTTAGGTTAAGTTTCAGAGTTGCTTCTAACGTACCAAAGCTGGACTTAGACATAATTTCACTCTCACAACATTATGGCTGGTTGGAGACAGTCCGAACCACAAGTACCGGGTCCATGGTTCTGTGCGTATACTGGGGGGACGGGGACGAATCCCATTAACCCCTGACTATACCGGGGATACACGTATCACAATGCCTTACTGGTCTGTGCTGAAGCAGGGCATTCTGGCAGCCAAGTGGCTTGACCTTTATTAGTGAGCCTGGTTACCCCTTCTCGTTACCACAGACTTAGAAATCGCCAGCTCATATACAGTGTATACAATATATTTATATATATACCCTTATACACCATTTTAATAAAAAATATCACAAAATTCTTCCAAGTCCCTCGGGAAGAGTGAAAGACGCGCACGTTCATTTTCAGAGCTCCAAGACCTTCCTATAAGAAGTTAGCCAAAAAGTAGCTTCGAAAAACGCTTAGGTTAAGTTTCAGAGTTGCTTCTAATGTACCAAAGCTGGACTTAGACATAATTTCACTCTCACAACATTATGGCTGGTTGGAGACAGTCCGAACCACAAGTACCGGGTCCATGGTTCTGGGCGTACAGTATACTGGGTGGACGGGGACGACTCCCATTAAACCCTGACTATACCGGGGATACGCGTATCACAATGCCTTACTGGTCGGTGCTGAAGCAGGGCATTCTGGCAGCCAAGTGGCTTGACCTTTATTAGTGAGCCTGGTTACCCCCTCTCGGAACCACAGACTTAGAAATCGCCAGCTCATATACAGTGCATACAATATATTTATATATATATACCCTTATACACCATTTTAATAAAAAATATCACAAAATTCTTCTAAGTCCCTCGGGAAGAGTGAAAGACGCGCACGTTCATTTTCAGAGCTCCTAGACCTTCCTATAAGAAGTTAGCCAAAAAGTAGCTTCGAAAAACGCTTAGGTTAAGTTTCAGAGTTGCTTCTAACGTACCAAAGCTGGACTTAGACATAATTTCACTCTCACAACATTATGGCTGGTTGGAGACAGTCCGAACCACAAGTACCGGGTCCATGGTTCTGTGCGTATACTGGGGGGACGGGGACGAATCCCATTAACCCCTGACTATACCGGGGATACACGTATCACAATGCCTTACTGGTCTGTGCTGAAGCAGGGCATTCTGGCAGCCAAGTGGCTTGACCTTTATTAGTGAGCTTGGTTACCCCCTCTCGGAACCACAGACTTAGAAATCGCCAGCTCATATACAGTGCATACAATATATTTATATATATACCCTTATACACCATTTTAATAAAAAATATCACAAAATTCTTCTAAGTCCCTCGGGAAGAGTGAAAGACGCGCACGTTCATTTTCAGAGCTCCAAGACCTTCCTATAAGAAGTTAGCCAAAAAGTAGCTTCGAAAAACGCTTAGGTTAAGTTTCAGAGTTGCTTCTAACGTACCAAAGCTGGACTTAGACATAATTTCACTCTCACAACATTATGGCTGGTTGGAGACAGTCCGAACCACAAGTACCGGGTCCATGGTTCTGTGCGTATACTGGGGGGACGGGGACGAATCCCATTAACCCCTGACTATACCGGGGATACACGTATCACAATGCCTTACTGGTCTGTGCTGAAGCAGGGCATTCTGGCAGACAAGTGGCTTGACCTTTATTAGTGAGCCTGGTTACCCCCTCTCGGAACCACAGACTTAGAAATCGCCAGCTCATATACAGAGCATACAATATATTTATATATATATACCCTTATACACCATTTTAATAAAAAATATCACAAAATTCTTCTAAGTCCCTCGGGAAGAGTGAAAGACGCGCACGTTCATTTTCAGAGCTCCTAGACCTTCCTATAAGAAGTTAGCCAAAAAGTAGCTTCGAAAAACGCTTAGGTTAAGTTTCAGAGTTGCTTCTAACGCAGCGGTGCGCAATCTGTGGGGCGCGACCCCCAGGGGGGGCGCGAGACTGCCGACGGGGGGCGCGGGGTTTACAGAGGCCCCGCGCGCTTCCCGAAGGCACTTAAATTAAGTGCCGGGGGAGCTGCAGGGCCTCTGTAAACCATACTTACCCGTGGCTCCGGCGGCTTCCTCCCGGCGTCGCCATGGCAACGCGGCGTCAAAATGACGCTGCGGGGTCATGTGACGTCACGTTGCTATGGCAACGTGACGGCATTACGCCGGGGCGCGGGTAAGTTGGGGTTGGGGGGGGGCGCGGGAGCGAGGGGACAGCCGTCAGGGGGGCGCAGGGAAAAAAGTTTGCGCCCCCCTGTTCTAACGTACCAAAGCTGGACTTAGACATAATTTCACTCTCACAACATTATGGCTGGTTGGAGACAGTCCGAACCACAAGTACCGGGTCCATGGTTCTGTGCGTATACTGGGGGGACGGGGACGAATCCCATTAACCCCTGACTATACCGGGGATACACGTATCACAATGCCTTACTGGTCTGTGCTGAAGCAGGGCATTCTGGCAGCCAAGTGGCTTGACCTTTATTAGTGAGCCTGGTTACCCCTTCTCGTTACCACAGACTTAGAAATCGCCAGCTCATATACAGTGCATACAATATATTTATATATATACCCTTATACACCATTTTAATAAAAAATATCACAAAATTCTTCCAAGTCCCTCGGGAAGAGTGAAAGACGCGCACGTTCATTTTCAGAGCTCCAAGACCTTCCTATAAGAAGTTAGCCAAAAAGTAGCTTCGAAAAACGCTTAGGTTAAGTTTCAGAGTTGCTTCTAATGTACCAAAGCTGGACTTAGACATAATTTCACTCTCACAACATTATGGCTGGTTAGAGACAGTCCGAACCACATGTACCGGGTCCATGGTTCTGGGCGTATACTGGGGGGACGGGGACGACTCCCATTAACCCCTGACTATACCGGGGATACGCGTATCACAATGCCTTTCTGGTCTGTGCTGAAGCAGGGCATTCTGGCAGCCAAGTGGCTTGACCTTTATTAGTGAGCCTGGTTACCCCCTCTCGGAACCACAGACTTAGAAATCGCCAGCTCATATACAGTGCATAAAATATATTTATATATATACCCTTATACACCATTTTAATAAAAAATATCACAAAATTTTTCTAAGTCCCTCGGGAAGAGTGAAAGACGCGCACGTTCATTTTTAGAGCTCCTACACCTTCCTATAAGAAGTTAGCTAAAAAGTAGCTTCGAAAAACGCTTAGGTTAAGTTTCAGAGTTGCTTCTAATGTACCGAAGCTGGACTTAGACATAATTTCACTCTCACAACATTATGGCTGGTTGGAGACAGTCCGAACCACAAGTACCGGGTCCATGGTTCTGGGCGTATACTGGGGGGACGGGGACGACTCCCATTAAACCCTGACTATACCGGGGATACGCGTATCACAATGCCTTACTGGTCTGTGCTGAAGCAGGGCATTCTGGCAGCCAAGTGGCTTGACCTTTATTAGTGAGCCTGGTTACCCCTTCTCGTTACCACAGACTTAGAAATCGCCAGCTCATATACAGTGCATACAATATATTTATATTTATACCCTTATACACCATTTTAATAAAAAATATCACAAAATTTTTCTAAGTCCCTCGGGAAGAGTGAAAGACGCGCACGTTCATTTTTAGAGCTCCTAGACCTTCCTATAAGAAGTTAGCCATAAAGTAGCTTCGAAAAACGCTTAGGTTAAGTTTCAGAGTTGCTTCTAATGTACCGAAGCTGGACTTAGACATAATTTCACTCTCACAACATTATGGCTGGTTGGAGACAGTCCGAACCACAAGTACCGGGTCCATGGTTCTGGGCGTATACTGGGGGGACGGGGACGACACCCATTAAACCCTGACTATACCGGGGATACGCGTATCCCAATGCCTTACTGGTCTGTGCTGAAGCAGGGCATTCTGGCAGCCAAGTGGCTTGACCTTTATTAGTGAGCCTGGTTACCCCCTCTCGGAACCACAGACTTACAGTAGAAATCGCCAGCTCATATACAGTGCATAAAATATATTTATATATATACCCTTATACACCATTTTAATAAAAAATATCACAAAATTCTTCTAAGTCCCTCGGGAAGAGTGAAAGACGCGCACGTTCATTTTCAGAGCTCCAAGACCTTCCTATAAGAAGTTAGCCAAAAAGTAGCTTCGAAAAATGCTTAGGTTAAGTTTCAGAGTTGCTTCTAACGTAACAAAGCTGGACTTAGACATAATTTCACTCTCACAACATTATGGCTGGTTGGAGACAGTCCGAACCACAAGTACCGGGTCCATGGTTCTGGGCGTATACTGGGGGGACGGGGACGACTCCCATTAAACCCTGACTATACCGGGGATACGCGTATCACAATGACTTACTGGTCTGTGCTGAAGCAGGGCATTCTGGCAGCCAAGTGGCTTGACCTTTATTAGTGAGCCTGGTTACCCCCTCTCGGAACCACAGACTTAGAAATCGCCAGCTCATATACAGTGCATACAATATATTTATATATATACCCTTATACACCATTTTAATAAAAAATATCACAAAATTCTTCTAAGTCCCTCGGGAAGAGTGAAAGACGCGCACGTTCATTTTCAGAGCTCCTAGACCTTCCTATAAGAAGTTAGCCAAAAAGTAGCTTCGAAAAACGCTTAGGTTAAGTTTCAGAGTTGCTTCTAACGTACCAAAGCTGGACTTAGACATAATTTCACTCTCACAACATTATGGCTGGTTGGAGACAGTCCGAACCACAAGTACCGGGTCCATGGTTCTGTGCGTATACTGGGGGGACGGGGACGAATCCCATTAACCCCTGACTATACCGGGGATACGCGTATCACAATGCCTTACTGGTCTGTGCTGAAGCAGGGCATTCTGGCAGCCAAGTGGCTTGACCTTTATTAGTGAGCCTGGTTACCCCTTCTCGTTACCACAGACTTAGAAATCGCCAGCTCATATACAGTGCATACAATATATTTATATATATACCCTTATACACCATTTTAATAAAAAATATCACAAAATTCTTCTAAGTCCCTCGGGAAGAGTGAAAGACGCGCACGTTCATTTTCAGAGCTCCTAGACCTTCCTATAAGAAGTTAGCCAAAAAGTAGCTTCGAAAAACGCTTAGGTTAAGTTTCAGAGTTGCTTCTAACGCAGCGGTGCGCAATCTGTGGGGCGCGACCCCCAGGGGGGGCGCGAGACTGCCGACGGGGGGCGCGGGGTTTACAGAGGCCCCGCGCGCTTCCCGAAGGCACTTAAATTAAGTGCCGGGGGAGCTGCAGGGCCTCTGTAAACCATACTTACCCGTGGCTCCGGCGGCTTCCTCCCGGCGTCGCCATGGCAACGCGGCGTCAAAATGACGCTGCGGGGTCATGTGACGTCACGTTGCTATGGCAACGTGACGGCATTACGCCGGGGCGCGGGTAAGTTGGGGTTGGGGGGGGGCGCGGGAGCGAGGGGACAGCCGTCAGGGGGGCGCAGGGAAAAAAGTTTGCGCCCCCCTGTTCTAACGTACCAAAGCTGGACTTAGACATAATTTCACTCTCACAACATTATGGCTGGTTGGAGACAGTCCGAACCACAAGTACCGGGTCCATGGTTCTGTGCGTATACTGGGGGGACGGGGACGAATCCCATTAACCCCTGACTATACCGGGGATACACGTATCACAATGCCTTACTGGTCTGTGCTGAAGCAGGGCATTCTGGCAGCCAAGTGGCTTGACCTTTATTAGTGAGCCTGGTTACCCCTTCTCGTTACCACAGACTTAGAAATCGCCAGCTCATATACAGTGCATACAATATATTTATATATATACCCTTATACACCATTTTAATAAAAAATATCACAAAATTCTTCCAAGTCCCTCGGGAAGAGTGAAAGACGCGCACGTTCATTTTCAGAGCTCCAAGACCTTCCTATAAGAAGTTAGCCAAAAAGTAGCTTCGAAAAACGCTTAGGTTAAGTTTCAGAGTTGCTTCTAATGTACCAAAGCTGGACTTAGACATAATTTCACTCTCACAACATTATGGCTGGTTAGAGACAGTCCGAACCACATGTACCGGGTCCATGGTTCTGGGCGTATACTGGGGAAACGGGGACGACTCCCATTAACCCCTGACTATACCGGGGATACGCGTATCACAATGCCTTTCTGGTCTGTGCTGAAGCAGGGCATTCTGGCAGCCAAGTGGCTTGACCTTTATTAGTGAGCCTGGTTACCCCCTCTCGGAACCACAGACTTAGAAATCGCCAGCTCATATACAGTGCATAAAATATATTTATATATATACCCTTATACACCATTTTAATAAAAAATATCACAAAATTTTTCTAAGTCCCTCGGGAAGAGTGAAAGACGCGCACGTTCATTTTTAGAGCTCCTACACCTTCCTATAAGAAGTTAGCTAAAAAGTAGCTTCGAAAAACGCTTAGGTTAAGTTTCAGAGTTGCTTCTAATGTACCGAAGCTGGACTTAGACATAATTTCACTCTCACAACATTATGGCTGGTTGGAGACAGTCCGAACCACAAGTACCGGGTCCATGGTTCTGGGCGTATACTGGGGGGACGGGGACGACTCCCATTAAACCCTGACTATACCGGGGATACGCGTATCACAATGCCTTACTGGTCTGTGCTGAAGCAGGGCATTCTGGCAGCCAAGTGGCTTGACCTTTATTAGTGAGCCTGGTTACCCCTTCTCGTTACCACAGACTTAGAAATCGCCAGCTCATATACAGTGCATACAATATATTTATATTTATACCCTTATACACCATTTTAATAAAAAATATCACAAAATTTTTCTAAGTCCCTCGGGAAGAGTGAAAGACGCGCACGTTCATTTTTAGAGCTCCTAGACCTTCCTATAAGAAGTTAGCCATAAAGTAGCTTCGAAAAACGCTTAGGTTAAGTTTCAGAGTTGCTTCTAATGTACCGAAGCTGGACTTAGACATAATTTCACTCTCACAACATTATGGCTGGTTGGAGACAGTCCGAACCACAAGTACCGGGTCCATGGTTCTGGGCGTATACTGGGGGGACGGGGACGACACCCATTAAACCCTGACTATACCGGGGATACGCGTATCCCAATGCCTTACTGGTCTGTGCTGAAGCAGGGCATTCTGGCAGCCAAGTGGCTTGACCTTTATTAGTGAGCCTGGTTACCCCCTCTCGGAACCACAGACTTACAGTAGAAATCGCCAGCTCATATACAGTGCATAAAATATATTTATATATATACCCTTATACACCATTTTAATAAAAAATATCACAAAATTCTTCTAAGTCCCTCGGGAAGAGTGAAAGACGCGCACGTTCATTTTCAGAGCTCCAAGACCTTCCTATAAGAAGTTAGCCAAAAAGTAGCTTCGAAAAATGCTTAGGTTAAGTTTCAGAGTTGCTTCTAACGTAACAAAGCTGGACTTAGACATAATTTCACTCTCACAACATTATGGCTGGTTGGAGACAGTCCGAACCACAAGTACCGGGTCCATGGTTCTGGGCGTATACTGGGGGGACGGGGACGACTCCCATTAACCCCTGACTATACCGGGGATACGCGTATCACAATGACTTACTGGTCTGTGCTGAAGCAGGGCATTCTGGCAGCCAAGTGGCTTGACCTTTATTAGTGAGCCTGGTTACCCCTTCTCGTTACCACAGACTTAGAAATCGCCAGCTCATATACAGTGCATACAATATATTTATATATATACCCTTATACACCATTTTAATAAAAAATATCACAAAATTCTTCCAAGTCCCTCGGGAAGAGTGAAAGACGCGCACGTTCATTTTCAGAGCTCCAAGACCTTCCTATAAGAAGTTAGCCAAAAAGTAGCTTCGAAAAACGCTTAGGTTAAGTTTCAGAGTTGCTTCTAATGTACCAAAGCTGGACTTAGACATAATTTCACTCTCACAACATTATGGCTGGTTGGAGACAGTCCGAACCACAAGTACCGGGTCCATGGTTCTGGGCGTATACTGGGTGGACGGGGACGACTCCCATTAAACCCTGACTATACCGGGGATACGCGTATCACAATGTCTTACTGGTCGGTGCTGAAGCAGGGCATTCTGGCAGCCAAGTGGCTTGACCTTTATTAGTGAGCCTGGTTACCCCCTATCGGAACCACAGACTTAGAAATCGCCAGCTCATATACAGTGCATACAATATATTTATATATATACCCTTATACACCATTTTAATAAAAAATATCACAAAATTCTTCTAAGTCCCTCGGGAAGAGTGAAAGACGCGCACGTTCATTTTCAGAGCTCCTAGACCTTCCTATAAGAAGTTAGCCAAAAAGTAGCTTCGAAAAACGCTTAGGTTAAGTTTCAGAGTTGCTTCTAACGTACCAAAGCTGGACTTAGACATAATTTCACTCTCACAACATTATGGCTGGTTGGAGACAGTCCGAACCACAAGTACCGGGTCCATGGTTCTGTGCGTATACTGGGGGGACGGGGACGAATCCCATTAACCCCTGACTATACCGGGGATACACGTATCACAATGCCTTACTGGTCTGTGCTGAAGCAGGGCATTCTGGCAGCCAAGTGGCTTGACCTTTATTAGTGAGCCTGGTTACCCCTTCTCGTTACCACAGACTTAGAAATCGCCAGCTCATATACAGTGCATACAATATATTTATATATATACCCTTATACACCATTTTAATAAAAAATATCACAAAATTCTTCCAAGTCCCTCGGGAAGAGTGAAAGACGCGCACGTTCATTTTCAGAGCTCCAAGACCTTCCTATAAGAAGTTAGCCAAAAAATAGCTTCGAAAAATGCTTAGGTTAAGTTTCAGAGTTGCTTCTAACGTAACAAAGCTGGACTTAGACATAATTTCACTCTCACAACATTATGGCTGGTTGGAGACAGTCCGAACCACAAGTACCGGGTCCATGGTTCTGGGCGTATACTGGGGGGACGGGGACGACTCCCATTAAACCCTGACTATACCGGGGATACGCGTATCACAATGCCTTACTGGTCTGTGCTGAAGCAGGGCATTCTGGCAGCCAAGTGGCTTGACCTTTATTAGTGAGCCTGGTTACCCCCTCTCGGAACCACAGACTTAGAAATCGCCAGCTCATATACAGTGCATAAAATATATTTATATATATACCCTTATACACCATTTTAATAAAAAATATCACAAAATTCTTCTAAGTCCCTTGGGAAGAGTGAAAGACGCGCACGTTCATTTTCAGAGCTCCTAGACCTTCCTATAAGAAGTTAGCCAAAAAGTAGCTTCGAAAAACGCTTAGGTTAAGTTTCAGAGTTGCTTCTAACGTACCAAAGCTGGACTTAGACATAATTTCACTCTCACAACATTATGGCTGGTTGGAGACAGTCCGAACCACAAGTACCGGGTCCATGGTTCTGGGCGTATACTGGGGGGACGGGGACGACTCCCATTAAACCCTGACTATACCGGGGATACGCGTATCACAATGCCTTACTGGTCTGTGCTGAAGCAGGGCATTCTGGCAGCCAAGTGGCTTGACCTTTATTAGTGAGCCTGGTTACCTCCTCTCGGAACCACAGACTTAGAAATCGCCAGCTCATATACAGTGCATAAAATATATTTATATATATACCCTTATACACCATTTTAATAAAAAATATCACAAAATTCTTCTAAGTCCCTCGGGAAGAGTGAAAGACGCGCACGTTCATTTTCAGAGCTCCTAGACCTTCCTATAAGAAGTTAGCCAAAAAGTAGCTTCGAAAAACGCTTAGGTTAAGTTTCAGAGTTGCTTCTAACGTACCAAAGCTGGACTTAGACATAATTTCACTCTCACAACATTATGGCTGGTTGGAGACAGTCCGAACCACAAGTACCGGGTCCATGGTTCTGGGCGTATACTGGGGGGACGGGGACGAATCCCATTAACCCCTGACTATACCGGGGATACACGTATCACAATGCCTTACTGGTCTGTGCTGAAGCAGGGCATTCTGGCAGCCAAGTGGCTTGACCTTTATTAGTGAGCCTGGTTACCCCCTCTCGGAACCACAGACTTAGAAATCGCCAGCTCATATACAGTGCATACAATATATTTATATATATACCCTTATACACCATTTTAATAAAAAATATCACAAAATTCTTCTAAGTCCCTCGGGAAGAGTGAAAGACGCGCACGTTCATTTTCAGAGCTCCTAGACCTTCCTATAAGAAGTTAGCCAAAAAGTAGCTTCGAAAAACGCTTAGGTTAAGTTTCAGAGTTGCTTCTAACGTACCAAAGCTGGACTTAGACATAATTTCACTCTCACAACATTATGGCTGGTTGGAGACAGTCCGAACCACAAGTACCGGGTCCATGGTTCTGGGCGTATACTGGGGGGACGGGGACGAATCCCATTAACCCCTGACTATACCGGGGATACACGTATCACAATGCCTTACTGGTCTGTGCTGAAGCAGGGCATTCTGGCAGCCAAGTGGCTTGACCTTTATTAGTGAGCCTGGTTACCCCTTCTCGTTACCACAGACTTAGAAATCGCCAGCTCATATACAGTGCATACAATATATTTATATATATACCCTTATACACCATTTTAATAAAAAATATCACAAAATTCTTCCAAGTCCCTCGGGAAGAGTGAAAGACGCGCACGTTCATTTTCAGAGCTCCAAGACCTTCCTATAAGAAGTTAGCCAAAAAGTAGCTTCGAAAAACGCTTAGGTTAAGTTTCAGAGTTGCTTCTAATGTACCAAAGCTGGACTTAGACATAATTTCACTCTCACAACATTATGGCTGGTTGGAGACAGTCCGAACCACAAGTACCGGGTCCATGGTTCTGGGCGTACAGTATACTGGGTGGACGGGGACGACTCCCATTAAACCCTGACTATACCGGGGATACGCGTATCACAATGCCTTACTGGTCGGTGCTGAAGCAGGGCATTCTGGCAGCCAAGTGGCTTGACCTTTATTAGTGAGCCTGGTTACCCCCTCTCGGAACCACAGACTTAGAAATCGCCAGCTCATATACAGTGCATACAATATATTTATATATATATACCCTTATACACCATTTTAATAAAAAATATCACAAAATTCTTCTAAGTCCCTCGGGAAGAGTGAAAGACGCGCACGTTCATTTTCAGAGCTCCTAGACCTTCCTATAAGAAGTTAGCCAAAAAGTAGCTTCGAAAAACGCTTAGGTTAAGTTTCAGAGTTGCTTCTAACGTACCAAAGCTGGACTTAGACATAATTTCACTCTCACAACATTATGGCTGGTTGGAGACAGTCCGAACCACAAGTACCGGGTCCATGGTTCTGTGCGTATACTGGGGGGACGGGGACGAATCCCATTAACCCCTGACTATACCGGGGATACACGTATCACAATGCCTTACTGGTCTGTGCTGAAGCAGGGCATTCTGGCAGCCAAGTGGCTTGACCTTTATTAGTGAGCTTGGTTACCCCCTCTCGGAACCACAGACTTAGAAATCGCCAGCTCATATACAGTGCATACAATATATTTATATATATACCCTTATACACCATTTTAATAAAAAATATCACAAAATTCTTCTAAGTCCCTCGGGAAGAGTGAAAGACGCGCACGTTCATTTTCAGAGCTCCTAGACCTTCCTATAAGAAGTTAGCCAAAAAGTAGCTTCGAAAAACGCTTAGGTTAAGTTTCAGAGTTGCTTCTAACGTACCAAAGCTGGACTTAGACATAATTTCACTCTCACAACATTATGGCTGGTTGGAGACAGTCCGAACCACAAGTACCGGGTCCATGGTTCTGTGCGTATACTGGGGGGACGGGGACGAATCCCATTAACCCCTGACTATACCGGGGATACACGTATCACAATGCCTTACTGGTCTGTGCTGAAGCAGGGCATTCTGGCAGCCAAGTGGCTTGACCTTTATTAGTGAGCCTGGTTACCCCTTCTCGTTACCACAGACTTAGAAATCGCCAGCTCATATACAGTGCATACAATATATTTATATATATACCCTTATACACCATTTTAATAAAAAATATCACAAAATTCTTCCAAGTCCCTCGGGAAGAGTGAAAGACGCGCACGTTCATTTTCAGAGCTCCAAGACCTTCCTATAAGAAGTTAGCCAAAAAGTAGCTTCGAAAAATGCTTAGGTTAAGTTTCAGAGTTGCTTCTAACGTAACAAAGCTGGACTTAGACATAATTTCACTCTCACAACATTATGGCTGGTTGGAGACAGTCCGAACCACAAGTACCGGGTCCATGGTTCTGGGCGTATACTGGGGGGACGGGGACGACTCCCATTAAACCCTGACTATACCGGGGATACGCGTATCACAATGCCTTACTGGTCTGTGCTGAAGCAGGGCATTCTGGCAGCCAAGTGGCTTGACCTTTATTAGTGAGCCTGGTTACCCCCTCTCGGAACCACAGACTTAGAAATCGCCAGCTCATATACAGTGCATAAAATATATTTATATATATACCCTTATACACCATTTTAATAAAAAATATCACAAAATTCTTCTAAGTCCCTCGGGAAGAGTGAAAGACGCGCACGTTCATTTTCAGAGCTCCTAGACCTTCCTATAAGAAGTTAGCCAAAAAGTAGCTTCGAAAAACGCTTAGGTTAAGTTTCAGAGTTGCTTCTAACGTACCAAAGCTGGACTTAGACATAATTTCACTCTCACAACATTATGGCTGGTTGGAGACAGTCCGAACCACAAGTACCGGGTCCATGGTTCTGGGCGTATACTGGGGGGACGGGGACGACTCCCATTAAACCCTGACTATACCGGGGATACGCGTATCACAATGCCTTACTGGTCTGTGCTGAAGCAGGGCATTCTGGCAGCCAAGTGGCTTGACCTTTATTAGTGAGCCTGGTTACCCCCTCTCGGAACCACAGACTTAGAAATCGCCAGCTCATATACAGTGCATAAAATATATTTATATATATACCCTTATACACCATTTTAATAAAAAATATCACAAAATTCTTCTAAGTCCCTCGGGAAGAGTGAAAGACGCGCACGTTCATTTTCAGAGCTCCTAGACCTTCCTATA
Organism: Ascaphus truei; assembly: GCF_040206685.1. NCBI lineage: Eukaryota > Metazoa > Chordata > Amphibia > Anura > Ascaphidae > Ascaphus > Ascaphus truei. The sequence goes on from NC_134483.1 coordinate 281,598,273, forward strand.
AGAAGTTAGCCAAAAAGTAGCTTCGAAAAACGCTTAGGTTAAGTTTCAGAGTTGCTTCTAACGTACCAAAGCTGGACTTAGACATAATTTCACTCTCACAACATTATGGCTGGTTGGAGACAGTCCGAACCACAAGTACCGGGTCCATGGTTCTGTGCGTATACTGGGGGGACGGGGACGAATCCCATTAACCCCTGACTATACCGGGGATACACGTATCACAATGCCTTACTGGTCTGTGCTGAAGCAGGGCATTCTGGCAGCCAAGTGGCTTGACCTTTATTAGTGAGCCTGGTTACCCCTTCTCGTTACCACAGACTTAGAAATCGCCAGCTCATATACAGTGCATACAATATATTTATATATATACCCTTATACACCATTTTAATAAAAAATATCACAAAATTCTTCCAAGTCCCTCGGGAAGAGTGAAAGACGCGCACGTTCATTTTCAGAGCTCCAAGACCTTCCTATAAGAAGTTAGCCAAAAAGTAGCTTCGAAAAATGCTTAGGTTAAGTTTCAGAGTTGCTTCTAACGTAACAAAGCTGGACTTAGACATAATTTCACTCTCACAACATTATGGCTGGTTGGAGACAGTCCGAACCACAAGTACCGGGTCCATGGTTCTGGGCGTATACTGGGGGGACGGGGACGACTCCCATTAAACCCTGACTATACCGGGGATACGCGTATCACAATGCCTTACTGGTCTGTGCTGAAGCAGGGCATTCTGGCAGCCAAGTGGCTTGACCTTTATTAGTGAGCCTGGTTACCCCCTCTCGGAACCACAGACTTAGAAATCGCCAGCTCATATACAGTGCATAAAATATATTTATATATATACCCTTATACACCATTTTAATAAAAAATATCACAAAATTCTTCTAAGTCCCTCGGGAAGAGTGAAAGACGCGCACGTTCATTTTCAGAGCTCCTAGACCTTCCTATAAGAAGTTAGCCAAAAAGTAGCTTCGAAAAACGCTTAGGTTAAGTTTCAGAGTTGCTTCTAACGTACCAAAGCTGGACTTAGACATAATTTCACTCTCACAACATTATGGCTGGTTGGAGACAGTCCGAACCACAAGTACCGGGTCCATGGTTCTGGGCGTATACTGGGGGGACGGGGACGACTCCCATTAAACCCTGACTATACCGGGGATACGCGTATCACAATGCCTTACTGGTCTGTGCTGAAGCAGGGCATTCTGGCAGCCAAGTGGCTTGACCTTTATTAGTGAGCCTGGTTACCCCCTCTCGGAACCACAGACTTAGAAATCGCCAGCTCATATACAGTGCATAAAATATATTTATATATATACCCTTATACACCATTTTAATAAAAAATATCACAAAATTCTTCTAAGTCCCTCGGGAAGAGTGAAAGACGCGCACGTTCATTTTCAGAGCTCCTAGACCTTCCTATAAGAAGTTAGCCAAAAAGTAGCTTCGAAAAACGCTTAGGTTAAGTTTCAGAGTTGCTTCTAACGTACCAAAGCTGGACTTAGACATAATTTCACTCTCACAACATTATGGCTGGTTGGAGACAGTCCGAACCACAAGTACCGGGTCCATGGTTCTGTGCGTATACTGGGGGGACGGGGACGAATCCCATTAACCCCTGACTATACCGGGGATACACGTATCACAATGCCTTACTGGTCTGTGCTGAAGCAGGGCATTCTGGCAGCCAAGTGGCTTGACCTTTATTAGTGAGCCTGGTTACCCCCTCTCGGAACCACAGACTTAGAAATCGCCAGCTCATATACAGTGCATACAATATATTTATATATATACCCTTATACACCATTTTAATAAAAAATATCACAAAATTCTTCTTCTAAGTCCCTCGGGAAGAGTGAAAGACGCGCACGTTCATTTTCAGAGCTCCTAGACCTTCCTATAAGAAGTTAGCCAAAAAGTAGCTTCGAAAAACGCTTAGGTTAAGTTTCAGAGTTGCTTCTAACGTACCAAAGCTGGACTTAGACATAATTTCACTCTCACAACATTATGGCTGGTTGGAGACAGTCCGAACCACAAGTACCGGGTCCATGGTTCTGTGCGTATACTGGGGGGACGGGGACGAATCCCATTAACCCCTGACTATACCGGGGATACACGTATCACAATGCCTTACTGGTCTGTGCTGAAGCAGGGCATTCTGGCAGCCAAGTGGCTTGACCTTTATTAGTGAGCCTGGTTACCCCTTCTCGTTACCACAGACTTAGAAATCGCCAGCTCATATACAGTGCATACAATATATTTATATATATATACCCTTATACACCATTTTAATAAAAAATATCACAAAATTCTTCCAAGTCCCTCGGGAAGAGTGAAAGACGCGCACGTTCATTTTCAGAGCTCCAAGACCTTCCTATAAGAAGTTAGCCAAAAAGTAGCTTCGAAAAACGCTTAGGTTAAGTTTCAGAGTTGCTTCTAATGTACCAAAGCTGGACTTAGACATAATTTCACTCTCACAACATTATGGCTGGTTGGAGACAGTCCGAACCACAAGTACCGGGTCCATGGTTCTGGGCGTATACTGGGTGGACGGGGACGACTCCCATTAAACCCTGACTATACCGGGGATACGCGTATCACAATGCCTTACTGGTCGGTGCTGAAGCAGGGCATTCTGGCAGCCAAGTGGCTTGACCTTTATTAGTGAGCCTGGTTACCCCCTCTCGGAACCACAGACTTAGAAATCGCCAGCTCATATACAGTGCATACAATATATTTATATATATACCCTTATACACCATTTTAATAAAAAATATCACAAAATTCTTCTAAGTCCCTCGGGAAGAGTGAAAGACGCGCACGTTCATTTTCAGAGCTCCTAGACCTTCCTATAAGAAGTTAGCCAAAAAGTAGCTTCGAAAAACGCTTAGGTTAAGTTTCAGAGTTGCTTCTAACGTACCAAAGCTGGACTTAGACATAATTTCACTCTCACAACATTATGGCTGGTTGGAGACAGTCCGAACCACAAGTACCGGGTCCATGGTTCTGTGCGTATACTGGGGGGACGGGGACGAATCCCATTAACCCCTGACTATACCGGGGATACACGTATCACAATGCCTTACTGGTCTGTGCTGAAGCAGGGCATTCTGGCAGCCAAGTGGCTTGACCTTTATTAGTGAGCTTGGTTACCCCCTCTCGGAACCACAGACTTAGAAATCGCCAGCTCATATACAGTGCATACAATATATTTATATATATACCCTTATACACCATTTTAATAAAAAATATCACAAAATTCTTCTAAGTCCCTCGGGAAGAGTGAAAGACGCGCACGTTCATTTTCAGAGCTCCTAGACCTTCCTATAAGAAGTTAGCCAAAAAGTAGCTTCGAAAAACGCTTAGGTTAAGTTTCAGAGTTGCTTCTAACGTACCAAAGCTGGACTTAGACATAATTTCACTCTCACAATATTATGGCTGGTTGGAGACAGTCCGAACCACAAGTACCGGGTCCATGGTTCTGTGCGTATACTGGGGGGACGGGGACGAATCCCATTAACCCCTGACTATACCGGGGATACACGTATCACAATGCCTTACTGGTCTGTGCTGAAGCAGGGCATTCTGGCAGCCAAGTGGCTTGACCTTTATTAGTGAGCCTGGTTACCCCCTCTCGGAACCACAGACTTACAGTAGAAATCGCCAGCTCATATACAGTGCATAAAATATATTTATATATATACCCTTATACACCATTTTAATAAAAAATATCACAAAATTCTTCTAAGTCCCTCGGGAAGAGTGAAAGACGCGCACGTTCATTTTCAGAGCTCCAAGACCTTCCTATAAGAAGTTAGCCAAAAAGTAGCTTCGAAAAATGCTTAGGTTAAGTTTCAGAGTTGCTTCTAACGTAACAAAGCTGGACTTAGACATAATTTCACTCTCACAACATTATGGCTGGTTGGAGACAGTCCGAACCACAAGTACCGGGTCCATGGTTCTGGGCGTATACTGGGGGGACGGGGACGACTCCCATTAAACCCTGACTATACCGGGGATACGCGTATCACAATGACTTACTGGTCTGTGCTGAAGCAGGGCATTCTGGCAGCCAAGTGGCTTGACCTTTATTAGTGAGCCTGGTTACCCCTTCTCGTTACCACAGACTTAGAAATCGCCAGCTCATATACAGTGCATACAATATATTTATATATATATACCCTTATACACCATTTTAATAAAAAATATCACAAAATTCTTCCAAGTCCCTCGGGAAGAGTGAAAGACGCGCACGTTCATTTTCAGAGCTCCAAGACCTTCCTATAAGAAGTTAGCCAAAAAGTAGCTTCGAAAAACGCTTAGGTTAAGTTTCAGAGTTGCTTCTAATGTACCAAAGCTGGACTTAGACATAATTTCACTCTCACAACATTATGGCTGGTTGGAGACAGTCCGAACCACAAGTACCGGGTCCATGGTTCTGGGCGTATACTGGGTGGACGGGGACGACTCCCATTAAACCCTGACTATACCGGGGATACGCGTATCACAATGCCTTACTGGTCGGTGCTGAAGCAGGGCATTCTGGCAGCCAAGTGGCTTGACCTTTATTAGTGAGCCTGGTTACCCCCTCTCGGAACCACAGACTTAGAAATCGCCAGCTCATATACAGTGCATACAATATATTTATATATATACCCTTATACACCATTTTAATAAAAAATATCACAAAATTCTTCTAAGTCCCTCGGGAAGAGTGAAAGACGCGCACGTTCATTTTCAGAGCTCCTAGACCTTCCTATAAGAAGTTAGCCAAAAAGTAGCTTCGAAAAACGCTTAGGTTAAGTTTCAGAGTTGCTTCTAACGTACCAAAGCTGGACTTAGACATAATTTCACTCTCACAACATTATGGCTGGTTGGAGACAGTCCGAACCACAAGTACCGGGTCCATGGTTCTGTGCGTATACTGGGGGGACGGGGACGAATCCCATTAACCCCTGACTATACCGGGGATACACGTATCACAATGCCTTACTGGTCTGTGCTGAAGCAGGGCATTCTGGCAGCCAAGTGGCTTGACCTTTATTAGTGAGCTTGGTTACCCCCTCTCGGAACCACAGACTTAGAAATCGCCAGCTCATATACAGTGCATACAATATATTTATATATATACCCTTATACACCATTTTAATAAAAAATATCACAAAATTCTTCTAAGTCCCTCGGGAAGAGTGAAAGACGCGCACGTTCATTTTCAGAGCTCCTAGACCTTCCTATAAGAAGTTAGCCAAAAAGTAGCTTCGAAAAACGCTTAGGTTAAGTTTCAGAGTTGCTTCTAACGTACCAAAGCTGGACTTAGACATAATTTCACTCTCACAATATTATGGCTGGTTGGAGACAGTCCGAACCACAAGTACCGGGTCCATGGTTCTGTGCGTATACTGGGGGGACGGGGACGAATCCCATTAACCCCTGACTATACCGGGGATACACGTATCACAATGCCTTACTGGTCTGTGCTGAAGCAGGGCATTCTGGCAGCCAAGTGGCTTGACCTTTATTAGTGAGCCTGGTTACCCCCTCTCGGAACCACAGACTTACAGTAGAAATCGCCAGCTCATATACAGTGCATAAAATATATTTATATATATACCCTTATACACCATTTTAATAAAAAATATCACAAAATTCTTCTAAGTCCCTCGGGAAGAGTGAAAGACGCGCACGTTCATTTTCAGAGCTCCAAGACCTTCCTATAAGAAGTTAGCCAAAAAGTAGCTTCGAAAAATGCTTAGGTTAAGTTTCAGAGTTGCTTCTAACGTAACAAAGCTGGACTTAGACATAATTTCACTCTCACAACATTATGGCTGGTTGGAGACAGTCCGAACCACAAGTACCGGGTCCATGGTTCTGGGCGTATACTGGGGGGACGGGGACGACTCCCATTAAACCCTGACTATACCGGGGATACGCGTATCACAATGACTTACTGGTCTGTGCTGAAGCAGGGCATTCTGGCAGCCAAGTGGCTTGACCTTTATTAGTGAGCCTGGTTACCCCTTCTCGTTACCACAGACTTAGAAATCGCCAGCTCATATACAGTGCATACAATATATTTATATATATACCCTTATACACCATTTTAATAAAAAATATCACAAAATTCTTCTAAGTCCCTCAGGAAGAGTGAAAGACGCGCACGTTCATTTTCAGAGCTCCAAGACCTTCCTATAAGAAGTTAGCCAAAAAGTAGCTTCGAAAAACGCTTAGGTTAAGTTTCAGAGTTGCTTCTAATGTACCAAAGCTGGACTTAGACATAATTTCACTCTCACAACATTATGGCTGGTTGGAGACAGTCCGAACCACAAGTACCGGGTCCATGGTTCTGTGCGTATACTGGGGGGACGGGGACGACTCCCATTAAACCCTGACAATACCGGGGATACGCGTATCACAATGCCTTACTGGTCTGTGCTGAAGCAGGGCATTCTGGCAGCCAAGTGGCTTGACCTTTATTAGTGAGCCTGGTTACCCCCTCTCGGAACCACAGACTTACAGTAGAAATCGCCAGCTCATATACAGTGCATAAAATATATTTATATATATACCCTTATACACCATTTTAATAAAAAATATCACAAAATTCTTCTAAGTCCCTCGGGAAGAGTGAAAGACGCGCACGTTCATTTTCAGAGCTCCTAGACCTTCCTATAAGAAGTTAGCCAAAAAGTAGCTTCGAAAAACGCTTAGGTTAAGTTTCAGAGTTGCTTCTAACGTACCAAAGCTGGACTTAGACATAATTTCACTCTCACAACATTATGGCTGGTTGGAGACAGTCCGAACCACAAGTACCGGGTCCATGGTTCTGTGCGTATACTGGGGGGACGGGGACGAATCCCATTAACCCCTGACTATACCGGGGATACACGTATCACAATGCCTTACTGGTCTGTGCTGAAGCAGGGCATTCTGGCAGCCAAGTGGCTTGACCTTTATTAGTGAGCCTGGTTACCCCCTCTCGGAACCACAGACTTAGAAATCGCCAGCTCATATACAGTGCATACAATATATTTATATATATACCCTTATACACCATTTTAATAAAAAATATCACAAAATTCTTCTAAGTCCCTCGGGAAGAGTGAAAGACGCGCACGTTCATTTTCAGAGCTCCTAGACCTTCCTATAAGAAGTTAGCCAAAAAGTAGCTTCGAAAAACGCTTAGGTTAAGTTTCAGAGTTGCTTCTAACGTACCAAAGCTGGACTTAGACATAATTTCACTCTCACAACATTATGGCTGGTTGGAGACAGTCCGAACCACAAGTACCGGGTCCATGGTTCTGTGCGTATACTGGGGGGACGGGGACGAATCCCATTAACCCCTGACTATACCGGGGATACACGTATCACAATGCCTTACTGGTCTGTGCTGAAGCAGGGCATTCTGGCAGCCAAGTGGCTTGACCTTTATTAGTGAGCCTGGTTACCCCTTCTCGTTACCACAGACTTAGAAATCGCCAGCTCATATACAGTGCATAAAATATATTTATATATATACCCTTATACACCATTTTAATAAAAAATATCACAAAATTCTTCTAAGTCCCTCGGGAAGAGTGAAAGACGCGCACGTTCATTTTCAGAGCTCCTAGACCTTCCTATAAGAAGTTAGCCAAAAAGTAGCTTCGAAAAACGCTTAGGTTAAGTTTCAGAGTTGCTTCTAACGTACCAAAGCTGGACTTAGACATAATTTCACTCTCACAACATTATGGCTGGTTGGAGACAGTCCGAACCACAAGTACCGGGTCCATGGTTCTGGGCGTATACTGGGGGGACGGGGACGACTCCCATTAAACCCTGACTATACCGGGGATACGCGTATCACAATGCCTTACTGGTCTGTGCTGAAGCAGGGCATTCTGGCAGCCAAGTGGCTTGACCTTTATTAGTGAGCCTGGTTACCCCCTCTCGGAACCACAGACTTAGAAATCGCCAGCTCATATACAGTGCATAAAATATATTTATATATATACCCTTATACACCATTTTAATAAAAAATATCACAAAATTCTTCTAAGTCCCTCGGGAAGAGTGAAAGACGCGCACGTTCATTTTCAGAGCTCCTAGACCTTCCTATAAGAAGTTAGCCAAAAAGTAGCTTCGAAAAACGCTTAGGTTAAGTTTCAGAGTTGCTTCTAACGTACCAAAGCTGGACTTAGACATAATTTCACTCTCACAACATTATGGCTGGTTGGAGACAGTCCGAACCACAAGTACCGGGTCCATGGTTCTGTGCGTATACTGGGGGGACGGGGACGAATCCCATTAACCCCTGACTATACCGGGGATACACGTATCACAATGCCTTACTGGTCTGTGCTGAAGCAGGGCATTCTGGCAGCCAAGTGGCTTGACCTTTATTAGTGAGCCTGGTTACCCCTTCTCGTTACCACAGACTTAGAAATCGCCAGCTCATATACAGTGCATACAATATATTTATATATATACCCTTATACACCATTTTAATAAAAAATATCACAAAATTCTTCCAAGTCCCTCGGGAAGAGTGAAAGACGCGCACGTTCATTTTCAGAGCTCCAAGACCTTCCTATAAGAAGTTAGCCAAAAAGTAGCTTCGAAAAATGCTTAGGTTAAGTTTCAGAGTTGCTTCTAACGTAACAAAGCTGGACTTAGACATAATTTCACTCTCACAACATTATGGCTGGTTGGAGACAGTCCGAACCACAAGTACCGGGTCCATGGTTCTGGGCGTATACTGGGGGGACGGGGACGACTCCCATTAAACCCTGACTATACCGGGGATACGCGTATCACAATGCCTTACTGGTCTGTGCTGAAGCAGGGCATTCTGGCAGCCAAGTGGCTTGACCTTTATTAGTGAGCCTGGTTACCCCCTATCGGAACCACAGACTTAGAAATCGCCAGCTCATATACAGTGCATACAATATATTTATATATATACCCTTATACACCATTTTAATAAAAAATATCACAAAATTCTTCTAAGTCCCTCGAGAAGAGTGAAAGACGCGCACGTTCATTTTCAGAGCTCCTAGACCTTCCTATAAGAAGTTAGCCAAAAAGTAGCTTCGAAAAACGCTTAGGTTAAGTTTCAGAGTTGCTTCTAACGTACCAAAGCTGGACTTAGACATAATTTCACTCTCACAACATTATGGCTGGTTGGAGACAGTCCGAACCACAAGTACCGGGTCCATGGTTCTGTGCGTATACTGGGGGGACGGGGACGAATCCCATTAACCCCTGACTATACCGGGGATACACGTATCACAATGCCTTACTGGTCTGTGCTGAAGCAGGGCATTCTGGCAGCCAAGTGGCTTGACCTTTATTAGTGAGCCTGGTTACCCCTTCTCGTTACCACAGACTTAGAAATCGCCAGCTCATATACAGTGCATACAATATATTTATATATATACCCTTATACACCATTTTAATAAAAAATATCACAAAATTCTTCCAAGTCCCTCGGGAAGAGTGAAAGACGCGCACGTTCATTTTCAGAGCTCCAAGACCTTCCTATAAGAAGTTAGCCAAAAAATAGCTTCGAAAAATGCTTAGGTTAAGTTTCAGAGTTGCTTCTAACGTAACAAAGCTGGACTTAGACATAATTTCACTCTCACAACATTATGGCTGGTTGGAGACAGTCCGAACCACAAGTACCGGGTCCATGGTTCTGGGCGTATACTGGGGGGACGGGGACGACTCCCATTAAACCCTGACTATACCGGGGATACGCGTATCACAATGCCTTACTGGTCTGTGCTGAAGCAGGGCATTCTGGCAGCCAAGTGGCTTGACCTTTATTAGTGAGCCTGGTTACCCCCTCTCGGAACCACAGACTTAGAAATCGCCAGCTCATATACAGTGCATAAAATATATTTATATATATACCCTTATACACCATTTTAATAAAAAATATCACAAAATTCTTCTAAGTCCCTCGGGAAGAGTGAAAGACGCGCACGTTCATTTTCAGAGCTCCTAGACCTTCCTATAAGAAGTTAGCCAAAAAGTAGCTTCGAAAAACGCTTAGGTTAAGTTTCAGAGTTGCTTCTAACGTACCAAAGCTGGACTTAGACATAATTTCACTCTCACAACATTATGGCTGGTTGGAGACAGTCCGAACCACAAGTACCGGGTCCATGGTTCTGGGCGTATACTGGGGGGACGGGGACGACTCCCATTAAACCCTGACTATACCGGGGATACGCGTATCACAATGCCTTACTGGTCTGTGCTGAAGCAGGGCATTCTGGCAGCCAAGTGGCTTGACCTTTATTAGTGAGCCTGGTTACCTCCTCTCGGAACCACAGACTTAGAAATCGCCAGCTCATATACAGTGCATAAAATATATTTATATATATACCCTTATACACCATTTTAATAAAAAATATCACAAAATTCTTCTAAGTCCCTCGGGAAGAGTGAAAGACGCGCACGTTCATTTTCAGAGCTCCTAGACCTTCCTATAAGAAGTTAGCCAAAAAGTAGCTTCGAAAAACGCTTAGGTTAAGTTTCAGAGTTGCTTCTAACGTACCAAAGCTGGACTTAGACATAATTTCACTCTCACAACATTATGGCTGGTTGGAGACAGTCCGAACCACAAGTACCGGGTCCATGGTTCTGTGCGTATACTGGGGGGACGGGGACGAATCCCATTAACCCCTGACTATACCGGGGATACACGTATCACAATGCCTTACTGGTCTGTGCTGAAGCAGGGCATTCTGGCAGCCAAGTGGCTTGACCTTTATTAGTGAGCCTGGTTACCCCCTCTCGGAACCACAGACTTAGAAATCGCCAGCTCATATACAGTGCATACAATATATTTATATATATACCCTTATACACCATTTTAATAAAAAATATCACAAAATTCTTCTAAGTCCCTCGGGAAGAGTGAAAGACGCGCACGTTCATTTTCAGAGCTCCTAGACCTTCCTATAAGAAGTTAGCCAAAAAGTAGCTTCGAAAAACGCTTAGGTTAAGTTTCAGAGTTGCTTCTAACGTACCAAAGCTGGACTTAGACATAATTTCACTCTCACAACATTATGGCTGGTTGGAGACAGTCCGAACCACAAGTACCGGGTCCATGGTTCTGTGCGTATACTGGGGGGACGGGGACGAATCCCATTAACCCCTGACTATACCGGGGATACACGTATCACAATGCCTTACTGGTCTGTGCTGAAGCAGGGCATTCTGGCAGCCAAGTGGCTTGACCTTTATTAGTGAGCCTGGTTACCCCTTCTCGTTACCACAGACTTAGAAATCGCCAGCTCATATACAGTGCATACAATATATTTATATATATACCCTTATACACCATTTTAATAAAAAATATCACAAAATTCTTCCAAGTCCCTCGGGAAGAGTGAAAGACGCGCACGTTCATTTTCAGAGCTCCAAGACCTTCCTATAAGAAGTTAGCCAAAAAGTAGCTTCGAAAAACGCTTAGGTTAAGTTTCAGAGTTGCTTCTAATGTACCAAAGCTGGACTTAGACATAATTTCACTCTCACAACATTATGGCTGGTTGGAGACAGTCCGAACCACAAGTACCGGGTCCATGGTTCTGGGCGTACAGTATACTGGGTGGACGGGGACGACTCCCATTAAACCCTGACTATACCGGGGATACGCGTATCACAATGCCTTACTGGTCGGTGCTGAAGCAGGGCATTCTGGCAGCCAAGTGGCTTGACCTTTATTAGTGAGCCTGGTTACCCCCTCTCGGAACCACAGACTTAGAAATCGCCAGCTCATATACAGTGCATACAATATATTTATATATATACCCTTATACACCATTTTAATAAAAAATATCACAAAATTCTTCTAAGTCCCTCGGGAAGAGTGAAAGACGCGCACGTTCATTTTCAGAGCTCCTAGACCTTCCTATAAGAAGTTAGCCAAAAAGTAGCTTCGAAAAACGCTTAGGTTAAGTTTCAGAGTTGCTTCTAACGTACCAAAGCTGGACTTAGACATAATTTCACTCTCACAACATTATGGCTGGTTGGAGACAGTCCGAACCACAAGTACCGGGTCCATGGTTCTGTGCGTATACTGGGGGGACGGGGACGAATCCCATTAACCCCTGACTATACCGGGGATACACGTATCACAATGCCTTACTGGTCTGTGCTGAAGCAGGGCATTCTGGCAGCCAAGTGGCTTGACCTTTATTAGTGAGCCTGGTTACCCCTTCTCGTTACCACAGACTTAGAAATCGCCAGCTCATATACAGTGCATACAATATATTTATATATATACCCTTATACACCATTTTAATAAAAAATATCACAAAATTCTTCCAAGTCCCTCGGGAAGAGTGAAAGACGCGCACGTTCATTTTCAGAGCTCCAAGACCTTCCTATAAGAAGTTAGCCAAAAAGTAGCTTCGAAAAACGCTTAGGTTAAGTTTCAGAGTTGCTTCTAATGTACCAAAGCTGGACTTAGACATAATTTCACTCTCACAACATTATGGCTGGTTGGAGACAGTCCGAACCACAAGTACCGGGTCCATGGTTCTGGGCGTACAGTATACTGGGTGGACGGGGACGACTCCCATTAAACCCTGACTATACCGGGGATACGCGTATCACAATGCCTTACTGGTCGGTGCTGAAGCAGGGCATTCTGGCAGCCAAGTGGCTTGACCTTTATTAGTGAGCCTGGTTACCCCCTCTCGGAACCACAGACTTAGAAATCGCCAGCTCATATACAGTGCATACAATATATTTATATATATATACCCTTATACACCATTTTAATAAAAAATATCACAAAATTCTTCTAAGTCCCTCGGGAAGAGTGAAAGACGCGCACGTTCATTTTCAGAGCTCCTAGACCTTCCTATAAGAAGTTAGCCAAAAAGTAGCTTCGAAAAACGCTTAGGTTAAGTTTCAGAGTTGCTTCTAACGTACCAAAGCTGGACTTAGACATAATTTCACTCTCACAACATTATGGCTGGTTGGAGACAGTCCGAACCACAAGTACCGGGTCCATGGTTCTGTGCGTATACTGGGGGGACGGGGACGAATCCCATTAACCCCTGACTATACCGGGGATACACGTATCACAATGCCTTACTGGTCTGTGCTGAAGCAGGGCATTCTGGCAGCCAAGTGGCTTGACCTTTATTAGTGAGCTTGGTTACCCCCTCTCGGAACCACAGACTTAGAAATCGCCAGCTCATATACAGTGCATACAATATATTTATATATATACCCTTATACACCATTTTAATAAAAAATATCACAAAATTCTTCTAAGTCCCTCGGGAAGAGTGAAAGACGCGCACGTTCATTTTCAGAGCTCCTAGACCTTCCTATAAGAAGTTAGCCAAAAAGTAGCTTCGAAAAACGCTTAGGTTAAGTTTCAGAGTTGCTTCTAACGTACCAAAGCTGGACTTAGACATAATTTCACTCTCACAACATTATGGCTGGTTGGAGACAGTCCGAACCACAAGTACCGGGTCCATGGTTCTGTGCGTATACTGGGGGGACGGGGACGAATCCCATTAACCCCTGACTATACCGGGGATACACGTATCACAATGCCTTACTGGTCTGTGCTGAAGCAGGGCATTCTGGCAGCCAAGTGGCTTGACCTTTATTAGTGAGCCTGGTTACCCCTTCTCGTTACCACAGACTTAGAAATCGCCAGCTCATATACAGTGCATACAATATATTTATATATATACCCTTATACACCATTTTAATAAAAAATATCACAAAATTCTTCCAAGTCCCTCGGGAAGAGTGAAAGACGCGCACGTTCATTTTCAGAGCTCCAAGACCTTCCTATAAGAAGTTAGCCAAAAAGTAGCTTCGAAAAATGCTTAGGTTAAGTTTCAGAGTTGCTTCTAACGTAACAAAGCTGGACTTAGACATAATTTCACTCTCACAACATTATGGCTGGTTGGAGACAGTCCGAACCACAAGTACCGGGTCCATGGTTCTGGGCGTATACTGGGGGGACGGGGACGACTCCCATTAAACCCTGACTATACCGGGGATACGCGTATCACAATGCCTTACTGGTCTGTGCTGAAGCAGGGCATTCTGGCAGCCAAGTGGCTTGACCTTTATTAGTGAGCCTGGTTACCCCCTCTCGGAACCACAGACTTAGAAATCGCCAGCTCATATACAGTGCATAAAATATATTTATATATATACCCTTATACACCATTTTAATAAAAAATATCACAAAATTCTTCTAAGTCCCTCGGGAAGAGTGAAAGACGCGCACGTTCATTTTCAGAGCTCCTAGACCTTCCTATAAGAAGTTAGCCAAAAAGTAGCTTCGAAAAACGCTTAGGTTAAGTTTCAGAGTTGCTTCTAACGTACCAAAGCTGGACTTAGACATAATTTCACTCTCACAACATTATGGCTGGTTGGAGACAGTCCGAACCACAAGTACCGGGTCCATGGTTCTGGGCGTATACTGGGGGGACGGGGACGACTCCCATTAAACCCTGACTATACCGGGGATACGCGTATCACAATGCCTTACTGGTCTGTGCTGAAGCAGGGCATTCTGGCAGCCAAGTGGCTTGACCTTTATTAGTGAGCCTGGTTACCCCCTCTCGGAACCACAGACTTAGAAATCGCCAGCTCATATACAGTGCATAAAATATATTTATATATATACCCTTATACACCATTTTAATAAAAAATATCACAAAATTCTTCTAAGTCCCTCGGGAAGAGTGAAAGACGCGCACGTTCATTTTCAGAGCTCCTAGACCTTCCTATAAGAAGTTAGCCAAAAAGTAGCTTCGAAAAACGCTTAGGTTAAGTTTCAGAGTTGCTTCTAACGTACCAAAGCTGGACTTAGACATAATTTCACTCTCACAACATTATGGCTGGTTGGAGACAGTCCGAACCACAAGTACCGGGTCCATGGTTCTGTGCGTATACTGGGGGGACGGGGACGAATCCCATTAACCCCTGACTATACCGGGGATACACGTATCACAATGCCTTACTGGTCTGTGCTGAAGCAGGGCATTCTGGCAGCCAAGTGGCTTGACCTTTATTAGTGAGCCTGGTTACCCCTTCTCGTTACCACAGACTTAGAAATCGCCAGCTCATATACAGTGCATACAATATATTTATATATATACCCTTATACACCATTTTAATAAAAAATATCACAAAATTCTTCCAAGTCCCTCGGGAAGAGTGAAAGACGCGCACGTTCATTTTCAGAGCTCCAAGACCTTCCTATAAGAAGTTAGCCAAAAAGTAGCTTCGAAAAATGCTTAGGTTAAGTTTCAGAGTTGCTTCTAACGTAACAAAGCTGGACTTAGACATAATTTCACTCTCACAACATTATGGCTGGTTGGAGACAGTCCGAACCACAAGTACCGGGTCCATGGTTCTGGGCGTATACTGGGGGGACGGGGACGACTCCCATTAAACCCTGACTATACCGGGGATACGCGTATCACAATGCCTTACTGGTCTGTGCTGAAGCAGGGCATTCTGGCAGCCAAGTGGCTTGACCTTTATTAGTGAGCCTGGTTACCCCCTCTCGGAACCACAGACTTAGAAATCGCCAGCTCATATACAGTGCATAAAATATATTTATATATATACCCTTATACACCATTTTAATAAAAAATATCACAAAATTCTTCTAAGTCCCTCGGGAAGAGTGAAAGACGCGCACGTTCATTTTCAGAGCTCCTAGACCTTCCTATAAGAAGTTAGCCAAAAAGTAGCTTCGAAAAACGCTTAGGTTAAGTTTCAGAGTTGCTTCTAACGTACCAAAGCTGGACTTAGACATAATTTCACTCTCACAACATTATGGCTGGTTGGAGACAGTCCGAACCACAAGTACCGGGTCCATGGTTCTGGGCGTATACTGGGGGGACGGGGACGACTCCCATTAAACCCTGACTATACCGGGGATACGCGTATCACAATGCCTTACTGGTCTGTGCTGAAGCAGGGCATTCTGGCAGCCAAGTGGCTTGACCTTTATTAGTGAGCCTGGTTACCCCCTCTCGGAACCACAGACTTAGAAATCGCCAGCTCATATACAGTGCATAAAATATATTTATATATATACCCTTATACACCATTTTAATAAAAAATATCACAAAATTCTTCTAAGTCCCTCGGGAAGAGTGAAAGACGCGCACGTTCATTTTCAGAGCTCCTAGACCTTCCTATAAGAAGTTAGCCAAAAAGTAGCTTCGAAAAACGCTTAGGTTAAGTTTCAGAGTTGCTTCTAACGTACCAAAGCTGGACTTAGACATAATTTCACTCTCACAACATTATGGCTGGTTGGAGACAGTCCGAACCACAAGTACCGGGTCCATGGTTCTGTGCGTATACTGGGGGGACGGGGACGAATCCCATTAACCCCTGACTATACCGGGGATACACGTATGACAATGCCTTACTGGTCTGTGCTGAAGCAGGGCATTCTGGCAGCCAAGTGGCTTGACCTTTATTAGTGAGCCTGGTTACCCCCTCTCGGAACCACAGACTTAGAAATCGCCAGCTCATATACAGTGCATACAATATATTTATATATATATACCCTTATACACCATTTTAATAAAAAATATCACAAAATTCTTCTAAGTCCCTCGGGAAGAGTGAAAGACGCGCACGTTCATTTTCAGAGCTCCTAGACCTTCCTATAAGAAGTTAGCCAAAAAGTAGCTTCGAAAAACGCTTAGGTTAAGTTTCAGAGTTGCTTCTAACGTACCAAAGCTGGACTTAGACATAATTTCACTCTCACAACATTATGGCTGGTTGGAGACAGTCCGAACCACAAGTACCGGGTCCATGGTTCTGTGCGTATACTGGGGGGACGGGGACGAATCCCATTAACCCCTGACTATACCGGGGATACACGTATCACAATGCCTTACTGGTCTGTGCTGAAGCAGGGCATTCTGGCAGCCAAGTGGCTTGACCTTTATTAGTGAGCTTGGTTACCCCCTCTCGGAACCACAGACTTAGAAATCGCCAGCTCATATACAGTGCATACAATATATTTATATATATACCCTTATACACCATTTTAATAAAAAATATCACAAAATTCTTCTAAGTCCCTCGGGAAGAGTGAAAGACGCGCACGTTCATTTTCAGAGCTCCTAGACCTTCCTATAAGAAGTTAGCCAAAAAGTAGCTTCGAAAAACGCTTAGGTTAAGTTTCAGAGTTGCTTCTAACGTACCAAAGCTGGACTTAGACATAATTTCACTCTCACAACATTATGGCTGGTTGGAGACAGTCCGAACCACAAGTACCGGGTCCATGGTTCTGTGCGTATACTGGGGGGACGGGGACGAATCCCATTAACCCCTGACTATACCGGGGATACACGTATCACAATGCCTTACTGGTCTGTGCTGAAGCAGGGCATTCTGGCAGCCAAGTGGCTTGACCTTTATTAGTGAGCCTGGTTACCCCTTCTCGTTACCACAGACTTAGAAATCGCCAGCTCATATACAGTGCATACAATATATTTATATATATACCCTTATACACCATTTTAATAAAAAATATCACAAAATTCTTCCAAGTCCCTCGGGAAGAGTGAAAGACGCGCACGTTCATTTTCAGAGCTCCAAGACCTTCCTATAAGAAGTTAGCCAAAAAGTAGCTTCGAAAAATGCTTAGGTTAAGTTTCAGAGTTGCTTCTAACGTAACAAAGCTGGACTTAGACATAATTTCACTCTCACAACATTATGGCTGGTTGGAGACAGTCCGAACCACAAGTACCGGGTCCATGGTTCTGGGCGTATACTGGGGGGACGGGGACGACTCCCATTAAACCCTGACTATACCGGGGATACGCGTATCACAATGCCTTACTGGTCTGTGCTGAAGCAGGGCATTCTGGCAGCCAAGTGGCTTGACCTTTATTAGTGAGCCTGGTTACCCCCTCTCGGAACCACAGACTTAGAAATCGCCAGCTCATATACAGTGCATAAAATATATTTATATATATACCCTTATACACCATTTTAATAAAAAATATCACAAAATTCTTCTAAGTCCCTCGGGAAGAGTGAAAGACGCGCACGTTCATTTTCAGAGCTCCTAGACCTTCCTATAAGAAGTTAGCCAAAAAGTAGCTTCGAAAAACGCTTAGGTTAAGTTTCAGAGTTGCTTCTAACGTACCAAAGCTGGACTTAGACATAATTTCACTCTCACAACATTATGGCTGGTTGGAGACAGTCCGAACCACAAGTACCGGGTCCATGGTTCTGGGCGTATACTGGGGGGACGGGGACGACTCCCATTAAACCCTGACTATACCGGGGATACGCGTATCACAATGCCTTACTGGTCTGTGCTGAAGCAGGGCATTCTGGCAGCCAAGTGGCTTGACCTTTATTAGTGAGCCTGGTTACCCCCTCTCGGAACCACAGACTTAGAAATCGCCAGCTCATATACAGTGCATAAAATATATTTATATATATACCCTTATACACCATTTTAATAAAAAATATCACAAAATTCTTCTAAGTCCCTCGGGAAGAGTGAAAGACGCGCACGTTCATTTTCAGAGCTCCTAGACCTTCCTATAAGAAGTTAGCCAAAAAGTAGCTTCGAAAAACGCTTAGGTTAAGTTTCAGAGTTGCTTCTAACGTACCAAAGCTGGACTTAGACATAATTTCACTCTCACAACATTATGGCTGGTTGGAGACAGTCCGAACCACAAGTACCGGGTCCATGGTTCTGTGCGTATACTGGGGGGACGGGGACGAATCCCATTAACCCCTGACTATACCGGGGATACACGTATCACAATGCCTTACTGGTCTGTGCTGAAGCAGGGCATTCTGGCAGCCAAGTGGCTTGACCTTTATTAGTGAGCCTGGTTACCCCTTCTCGTTACCACAGACTTAGAAATCGCCAGCTCATATACAGTGCATACAATATATTTATATATATACCCTTATACACCATTTTAATAAAAAATATCACAAAATTCTTCCAAGTCCCTCGGGAAGAGTGAAAGACGCGCACGTTCATTTTCAGAGCTCCAAGACCTTCCTATAAGAAGTTAGCCAAAAAGTAGCTTCGAAAAATGCTTAGGTTAAGTTTCAGAGTTGCTTCTAACGTACCAAAGCTGGACTTAGACATAATTTCACTCTCACAACATTATGGCTGGTTGGAGACAGTCCGAACCACAAGTACCGGGTCCATGGTTCTGGGCGTATACTGGGGGGACGGGGACGACTCCCATTAAACCCTGACTATACCGGGGATACGCGTATCACAATGCCTTACTGGTCTGTGCTGAAGCAGGGCATTCTGGCAGCCAAGTGGCTTGACCTTTATTAGTGAGCCTGGTTACCCCCTCTCGGAACCACAGACTTAGAAATCGCCAGCTCATATACAGTGCATAAAATATATTTATATATATACCCTTATACACCATTTTAATAAAAAATATCACAAAATTCTTCTAAGTCCCTCGGGAAGAGTGAAAGACGCGCACGTTCATTTTCAGAGCTCCTAGACCTTCCTATAAGAAGTTAGCCAAAAAGTAGCTTCGAAAAACGCTTAGGTTAAGTTTCAGAGTTGCTTCTAACGTACCAAAGCTGGACTTAGACATAATTTCACTCTCACAACATTATGGCTGGTTGGAGACAGTCCGAACCACAAGTACCGGGTCCATGGTTCTGTGCGTATACTGGGGGGACGGGGACGAATCCCATTAACCCCTGACTATACCGGGGATACACGTATCACAATGCCTTACTGGTCTGTGCTGAAGCAGGGCATTCTGGCAGCCAAGTGGCTTGACCTTTATTAGTGAGCCTGGTTACCCCCTCTCGGAACCACAGACTTAGAAATCGCCAGCTCATATACAGTGCATACAATATATTTATATATATACCCTTATACACCATTTTAATAAAAAATATCACAAAATTCTTCTAAGTCCCTCGGGAAGAGTGAAAGACGCGCACGTTCATTTTCAGAGCTCCTAGACCTTCCTATAAGAAGTTAGCCAAAAAGTAGCTTCGAAAAACGCTTAGGTTAAGTTTCAGAGTTGCTTCTAACGTACCAAAGCTGGACTTAGACATAATTTCACTCTCACAACATTATGGCTGGTTGGAGACAGTCCGAACCACAAGTACCGGGTCCATGGTTCTGTGCGTATACTGGGGGGACGGGGACGAATCCCATTAACCCCTGACTATACCGGGGATACACGTATCACAATGCCTTATTGGTCTGTGCTGAAGCAGGGCATTCTGGCAGCCAAGTGGCTTGACCTTTATTAGTGAGCCTGGTTACCCCTTCTCGTTACCACAGACTTAGAAATCGCCAGCTCATATACAGTGCATACAATATATTTATATATATACCCTTATACACCATTTTAATAAAAAATATCACAAAATTCTTCCAAGTCCCTCGGGAAGAGTGAAAGACGCGCACGTTCATTTTCAGAGCTCCAAGACCTTCCTATAAGAAGTTAGCCAAAAAGTAGCTTCGAAAAACGCTTAGGTTAAGTTTCAGAGTTGCTTCTAATGTACCAAAGCTGGACTTAGACATAATTTCACTCTCACAACATTATGGCTGGTTGGAGACAGTCCGAACCACAAGTACCGGGTCCATGGTTCTGGGCGTATACTGGGTGGACGGGGACGACTCCCATTAAACCCTGACTATACCGGGGATACGCGTATCACAATGCCTTACTGGTCGGTGCTGAAGCAGGGCATTCTGGCAGCCAAGTGGCTTGACCTTTATTAGTGAGCCTGGTTACCCCCTCTCGGAACCACAGACTTAGAAATCGCCAGCTCATATACAGTGCATACAATATATTTATATATATACCCTTATACACCATTTTAATAAAAAATATCACAAAATTCTTCTAAGTCCCTCGGGAAGAGTGAAAGACGCGCACGTTCATTTTCAGAGCTCCTAGACCTTCCTATAAGAAGTTAGCCAAAAAGTAGCTTCGAAAAACGCTTAGGTTAAGTTTCAGAGTTGCTTCTAACGTACCAAAGCTGGACTTAGACATAATTTCACTCTCACAACATTATGGCTGGTTGGAGACAGTCCGAACCACAAGTACCGGGTCCATGGTTCTGTGCGTATACTGGGGGGACGGGGACGAATCCCATTAACCCCTGACTATACCGGGGATACACGTATCACAATGCCTTACTGGTCTGTGCTGAAGCAGGGCATTCTGGCAGCCAAGTGGCTTGACCTTTATTAGTGAGCTTGGTTACCCCCTCTCGGAACCACAGACTTAGAAATCGCCAGCTCATATACAGTGCATACAATATATTTATATATATACCCTTATACACCATTTTAATAAAAAATATCACAAAATTCTTCTAAGTCCCTCGGGAAGAGTGAAAGACGCGCACGTTCATTTTCAGAGCTCCTAGACCTTCCTATAAGAAGTTAGCCAAAAAGTAGCTTCGAAAAACGCTTAGGTTAAGTTTCAGAGTTGCTTCTAACGTACCAAAGCTGGACTTAGACATAATTTCACTCTCACAATATTATGGCTGGTTGGAGACAGTCCGAACCACAAGTACCGGGTCCATGGTTCTGTGCGTATACTGGGGGGACGGGGACGAATCCCATTAACCCCTGACTATACCGGGGATACACGTATCACAATGCCTTACTGGTCTGTGCTGAAGCAGGGCATTCTGGCAGCCAAGTGGCTTGACCTTTATTAGTGAGCCTGGTTACCCCCTCTCGGAACCACAGACTTACAGTAGAAATCGCCAGCTCATATACAGTGCATAAAATATATTTATATATATACCCTTATACACCATTTTAATAAAAAATATCACAAAATTCTTCTAAGTCCCTCGGGAAGAGTGAAAGACGCGCACGTTCATTTTCAGAACTCCAAGACCTTCCTATAAGAAGTTAGCCAAAAAGTAGCTTCGAAAAATGCTTAGGTTAAGTTTCAGAGTTGCTTCTAACGTAACAAAGCTGGACTTAGACATAATTTCACTCTCACAACATTATGGCTGGTTGGAGACAGTCCGAACCACAAGTACCGGGTCCATGGTTCTGGGCGTATACTGGGGGGACGGGGACGACTCCCATTAAACCATGACTATACCGGGGATACGCGTATCACAATGACTTACTGGTCTGTGCTGAAGCAGGGCATTCTGGCAGCCAAGTGGCTTGACCTTTATTAGTGAGCCTGGTTACCCCTTCTCGTTACCACAGACTTAGAAATCGCCAGCTCATATACAGTGCATACAATATATTTATATATATACCCTTATACACCATTTTAATAAAAAATATCACAAAATTCTTCTAAGTCCCTCAGGAAGAGTGAAAGACGCGCACGTTCATTTTCAGAGCTCCAAGACCTTCCTATAAGAAGTTAGCCAAAAAGTAGCTTCGAAAAACGCTTAGGTTAAGTTTCAGAGTTGCTTCTAATGTACCAAAGCTGGACTTAGACATAATTTCACTCTCACAACATTATGGCTGGTTGGAGACAGTCCGAACCACAAGTACCGGGTCCATGGTTCTGTGCGTATACTGGGGGGACGGGGACGACTCCCATTAAACCCTGACAATACCGGGGATACGCGTATCACAATGCCTTACTGGTCTGTGCTGAAGCAGGGCATTCTGGCAGCCAAGTGGCTTGACCTTTATTAGTGAGCCTGGTTACCCCCTCTCGGAACCACAGACTTACAGTAGAAATCGCCAGCTCATATACAGTGCATAAAATATATTTATATATATACCCTTATACACCATTTTAATAAAAAATATCACAAAATTCTTCTAAGTCCCTCGGGAAGAGTGAAAGACGCGCACGTTCATTTTCAGAGCTCCTAGACCTTCCTATAAGAAGTTAGCCAAAAAGTAGCTTCGAAAAACGCTTAGGTTAAGTTTCAGAGTTGCTTCTAACGTACCAAAGCTGGACTTAGACATAATTTCACTCTCACAACATTATGGCTGGTTGGAGACCGTCCGAACCACAAGTACCGGGTCCATGGTTCTGTGCGTATACTGGGGGGACGGGGACGAATCCCATTAACCCCTGACTATACCGGGGATACACGTATCACAATGCCTTACTGGTCTGTGCTGAAGCAGGGCATTCTGGCAGCCAAGTGGCTTGACCTTTATTAGTGAGCCTGGTTACCCCCTCTCGGAACCACAGACTTAGAAATCGCCAGCTCATATACAGTGCATACAATATATTTATATATATACCCTTATACACCATTTTAATAAAAAATATCACAAAATTCTTCTAAGTCCCTCGGGAAGAGTGAAAGACGCGCACGTTCATTTTCAGAGCTCCTAGACCTTCCTATAAGAAGTTAGCCAAAAAGTAGCTTCGAAAAACGCTTAGGTTAAGTTTCAGAGTTGCTTCTAACGTACCAAAGCTGGACTTAGACATAATTTCACTCTCACAACATTATGGCTGGTTGGAGACAGTCCGAACCACAAGTACCGGGTCCATGGTTCTGTGCGTATACTGGGGGGACGGGGACGAATCCCATTAACCCCTGACTATACCGGGGATACACGTATCACAATGCCTTACTGGTCTGTGCTGAAGCAGGGCTTTCTGGCAGCCAAGTGGCTTGACCTTTATTAGTGAGCCTGGTTACCCCTTCTCGTTACCACAGACTTAGAAATCGCCAGCTCATATACAGTGCATAAAATATATTTATATATATACCCTTATACACCATTTTAATAAAAAATATCACAAAATTCTTCTAAGTCCCTCGGGAAGAGTGAAAGACGCGCACGTTCATTTTCAGAGCTCCTAGACCTTCCTATAAGAAGTTAGCCAAAAAGTAGCTTCGAAAAACGCTTAGGTTAAGTTTCAGAGTTGCTTCTAACGTACCAAAGCTGGACTTAGACATAATTTCACTCTCACAACATTATGGCTGGTTGGAGACAGTCCGAACCACAAGTACCGGGTCCATGGTTCTGGGCGTATACTGGGGGGACGGGGACGACTCCCATTAAACCCTGACTATACCGGGGATACGCGTATCACAATGCCTTACTGGTCTGTGCTGAAGCAGGGCATTCTGGCAGCCAAGTGGCTTGACCTTTATTAGTGAGCCTGGTTACCCCCTCTCGGAACCACAGACTTAGAAATCGCCAGCTCATATACAGTGCATAAAATATATTTATATATATACCCTTATACACCATTTTAATAAAAAATATCACAAAATTCTTCTAAGTCCCTCGGGAAGAGTGAAAGACGCGCACGTTCATTTTCAGAGCTCCTAGACCTTCCTATAAGAAGTTAGCCAAAAAGTAGCTTCGAAAAACGCTTAGGTTAAGTTTCAGAGTTGCTTCTAACGTACCAAAGCTGGACTTAGACATAATTTCACTCTCACAACATTATGGCTGGTTGGAGACAGTCCGAACCACAAGTACCGGGTCCATGGTTCTGTGCGTATACTGGGGGGACGGGGACGAATCCCATTAACCCCTGACTATACCGGGGATACACGTATCACAATGCCTTACTGGTCTGTGCTGAAGCAGGGCATTCTGGCAGCCAAGTGGCTTGACCTTTATTAGTGAGCCTGGTTACCCCTTCTCGTTACCACAGACTTAGAAATCGCCAGCTCATATACAGTGCATACAATATATTTATATATATACCCTTATACACCATTTTAATAAAAAATATCACAAAATTCTTCCAAGTCCCTCGGGAAGAGTGAAAGACGCGCACGTTCATTTTCAGAGCTCCAAGACCTTCCTATAAGAAGTTAGCCAAAAAGTAGCTTCGAAAAATGCTTAGGTTAAGTTTCAGAGTTGCTTCTAACGTAACAAAGCTGGACTTAGACATAATTTCACTCTCACAACATTATGGCTGGTTGGAGACAGTCCGAACCACAAGTACCGGGTCCATGGTTCTGGGCGTATACTGGGGGGACGGGGACGACTCCCATTAAACCCTGACTATACCGGGGATACGCGTATCACAATGCCTTACTGGTCTGTGCTGAAGCAGGGCATTCTGGCAGCCAAGTGGCTTGACCTTTATTAGTGAGCCTGGTTACCCCCTCTCGGAACCACAGACTTAGAAATCGCCAGCTAATATACAGTGCATAAAATATATTTATATATATACCCTTATACACCATTTTAATAAAAAATATCACAAAATTCTTCTAAGTCCCTCGGGAAGAGTGAAAGACGCGCACGTTCATTTTCAGAGCTCCTAGACCTTCCTATAAGAAGTTAGCCAAAAAGTAGCTTCGAAAAACGCTTAGGTTAAGTTTCAGAGTTGCTTCTAACGTACCAAAGCTGGACTTAGACATAATTTCACTCTCACAACATTATGGCTGGTTGGAGACAGTCCGAACCACAAGTACCGGGTCCATGGTTCTGGGCGTATACTGGGGGGACGGGGACGACTCCCATTAAACCCTGACTATACCGGGGATACGCGTATCACAATGCCTTACTGGTCTGTGCTGAAGCAGGGCATTCTGGCAGCCAAGTGGCTTGACCTTTATTAGTGAGCCTGGTTACCCCCTCTCGGAACCACAGACTTAGAAATCGCCAGCTCATATACAGTGCATAAAATATATTTATATATATACCCTTATACACCATTTTAATAAAAAATATCACAAAATTCTTCTAAGTCCCTCGGGAAGAGTGAAAGACGCGCACGTTCATTTTCAGAGCTCCTAGACCTTCCTATAAGAAGTTAGCCAAAAAGTAGCTTCGAAAAACGCTTAGGTTAAGTTTCAGAGTTGCTTCTAACGTACCAAAGCTGGACTTAGACATAATTTCACTCTCACAACATTATGGCTGGTTGGAGACAGTCCGAACCACAAGTACCGGGTCCATGGTTCTGTGCGTATACTGGGGGGACGGGGACGAATCCCATTAACCCCTGACTATACCGGGGATACACGTATCACAATGCCTTACTGGTCTGTGCTGAAGCAGGGCATTCTGGCAGCCAAGTGGCTTGACCTTTATTAGTGAGCCTGGTTACCCCCTCTCGGAACCACAGACTTAGAAATCGCCAGCTCATATACAGTGCATACAATATATTTATATATATACCCTTATACACCATTTTAATAAAAAATATCACAAAATTCTTCTAAGTCCCTCAGGAAGAGTGAAAGACGCGCACGTTCATTTTCAGAGCTCCAAGACCTTCCTATAAGAAGTTAGCCAAAAAGTAGCTTCGAAAAACGCTTAGGTTAAGTTTCAGAGTTGCTTCTAATGTACCAAAGCTGGACTTAGACATAATTTCACTCTCACAACATTATGGCTGGTTGGAGACAGTCCGAACCACAAGTACCGGGTCCATGGTTCTGTGCGTATACTGGGGGGACGGGGACGACTCCCATTAAACCCTGACAATACCGGGGATACGCGTATCACAATGCCTTACTGGTCTGTGCTGAAGCAGGGCATTCTGGCAGCCAAGTGGCTTGACCTTTATTAGTGAGCCTGGTTACCCCCTCTCGGAACCACAGACTTACAGTAGAAATCGCCAGCTCATATACAGTGCATAAAATATATTTATATATATACCCTTATACACCATTTTAATAAAAAATATCACAAAATTCTTCTAAGTCCCTCGGGAAGAGTGAAAGACGCGCACGTTCATTTTCAGAGCTCCTAGACCTTCCTATAAGAAGTTAGCCAAAAAGTAGCTTCGAAAAACGCTTAGGTTAAGTTTCAGAGTTGCTTCTAACGTACCAAAGCTGGACTTAGACATAATTTCACTCTCACAACATTATGGCTGGTTGGAGACCGTCCGAACCACAAGTACCGGGTCCATGGTTCTGTGCGTATACTGGGGGGACGGGGACGAATCCCATTAACCCCTGACTATACCGGGGATACACGTATCACAATGCCTTACTGGTCTGTGCTGAAGCAGGGCATTCTGGCAGCCAAGTGGCTTGACCTTTATTAGTGAGCCTGGTTACCCCCTCTCGGAACCACAGACTTAGAAATCGCCAGCTCATATACAGTGCATACAATATATTTATATATATACCCTTATACACCATTTTAATAAAAAATATCACAAAATTCTTCTAAGTCCCTCGGGAAGAGTGAAAGACGCGCACGTTCATTTTCAGAGCTCCTAGACCTTCCTATAAGAAGTTAGCCAAAAAGTAGCTTCGAAAAACGCTTAGGTTAAGTTTCAGAGTTGCTTCTAACGTACCAAAGCTGGACTTAGACATAATTTCACTCTCACAACATTATGGCTGGTTGGAGACAGTCCGAACCACAAGTACCGGGTCCATGGTTCTGTGCGTATACTGGGGGGACGGGGACGAATCCCATTAACCCCTGACTATACCGGGGATACACGTATCACAATGCCTTACTGGTCTGTGCTGAAGCAGGGCATTCTGGCAGCCAAGTGGCTTGACCTTTATTAGTGAGCCTGGTTACCCCTTCTCGTTACCACAGACTTAGAAATCGCCAGCTCATATACAGTGCATAAAATATATTTACTGTATATATATACCCTTATACACCATTTTAATAAAAAATATCACAAAATTCTTCTAAGTCCCTCGGGAAGAGTGAAAGACGCGCACGTTCATTTTCAGAGCTCCTAGACCTTCCTATAAGAAGTTAGCCAAAAAGTAGCTTCGAAAAACGCTTAGGTTAAGTTTCAGAGTTGCTTCTAACGTACCAAAGCTGGACTTAGACATAATTTCACTCTCACAACATTATGGCTGGTTGGAGACAGTCCGAACCACAAGTACCGGGTCCATGGTTCTGGGCGTATACTGGGGGGACGGGGACGACTCCCATTAAACCCTGACTATACCGGGGATACGCGTATCACAATGCCTTACTGGTCTGTGCTGAAGCAGGGCATTCTGGCAGCCAAGTGGCTTGACCTTTATTAGTGAGCCTGGTTACCCCCTCTCGGAACCACAGACTTAGAAATCGCCAGCTCATATACAGTGCATAAAATATATTTATATATATACCCTTATACACCATTTTAATAAAAAATATCACAAAATTCTTCTAAGTCCCTCGGGAAGAGTGAAAGACGCGCACGTTCATTTTCAGAGCTCCTAGACCTTCCTATAAGAAGTTAGCCAAAAAGTAGCTTCGAAAAACGCTTAGGTTAAGTTTCAGAGTTGCTTCTAACGTACCAAAGCTGGACTTAGACATAATTTCACTCTCACAACATTATGGCTGGTTGGAGACAGTCCGAACCACAAGTACCGGGTCCATGGTTCTGTGCGTATACTGGGGGGACGGGGACGAATCCCATTAACCCCTGACTATACCGGGGATACACGTATCACAATGCCTTACTGGTCTGTGCTGAAGCAGGGCATTCTGGCAGCCAAGTGGCTTGACCTTTATTAGTGAGCCTGGTTACCCCTTCTCGTTACCACAGACTTAGAAATCGCCAGCTCATATACAGTGCATACAATATATTTATATATATACCCTTATACACCATTTTAATAAAAAATATCACAAAATTCTTCCAAGTCCCTCGGGAAGAGTGAAAGACGCGCACGTTCATTTTCAGAGCTCCAAGACCTTCCTATAAGAAGTTAGCCAAAAAGTAGCTTCGAAAAATGCTTAGGTTAAGTTTCAGAGTTGCTTCTAACGTAACAAAGCTGGACTTAGACATAATTTCACTCTCACAACATTATGGCTGGTTGGAGACAGTCCGAACCACAAGTACCGGGTCCATGGTTCTGGGCGTATACTGGGGGGACGGGACGACTCCCATTAAACCCTGACTATACCGGGGATACGCGTATCACAATGCCTTACTGGTCTGTGCTGAAGCAGGGCATTCTGGCAGCCAAGTGGCTTGACCTTTATTAGTGAGCCTGGTTACCCCCTCTCGGAACCACAGACTTAGAAATCGCCAGCTAATATACAGTGCATAAAATATATTTATATATATACCCTTATACACCATTTTAATAAAAAATATCACAAAATTCTTCTAAGTCCCTCGGGAAGAGTGAAAGACGCGCACGTTCATTTTCAGAGCTCCTAGACCTTCCTATAAGAAGTTAGCCAAAAAGTAGCTTCGAAAAACGCTTAGGTTAAGTTTCAGAGTTGCTTCTAACGTACCAAAGCTGGACTTAGACATAATTTCACTCTCACAACATTATGGCTGGTTGGAGACAGTCCGAACCACAAGTACCGGGTCCATGGTTCTGGGCGTATACTGGGGGGACGGGGACGACTCCCATTAAACCCTGACTATACCGGGGATACGCGTATCACAATGCCTTACTGGTCTGTGCTGAAGCAGGGCATTCTGGCAGCCAAGTGGCTTGACCTTTATTAGTGAGCCTGGTTACCCCCTCTCGGAACCACAGACTTAGAAATCGCCAGCTCATATACAGTGCATAAAATATATTTATATATATACCCTTATACACCATTTTAATAAAAAATATCACAAAATTCTTCTAAGTCCCTCGGGAAGAGTGAAAGACGCGCACGTTCATTTTCAGAGCTCCTAGACCTTCCTATAAGAAGTTAGCCAAAAAGTAGCTTCGAAAAACGCTTAGGTTAAGTTTCAGAGTTGCTTCTAACGTACCAAAGCTGGACTTAGACATAATTTCACTCTCACAACATTATGGCTGGTTGGAGACAGTCCGAACCACAAGTACCGGGTCCATGGTTCTGTGCGTATACTGGGGGGACGGGGACGAATCCCATTAACCCCTGACTATACCGGGGATACACGTATCACAATGCCTTACTGGTCTGTGCTGAAGCAGGGCATTCTGGCAGCCAAGTGGCTTGACCTTTATTAGTGAGCCTGGTTACCCCCTCTCGGAACCACAGACTTAGAAATCGCCAGCTCATATACAGTGCATACAATATATTTATATATATACCCTTATACACCATTTTAATAAAAAATATCACAAAATTCTTCTAAGTCCCTCGGGAAGAGTGAAAGACGCGCACGTTCATTTTCAGAGCTCCTAGACCTTCCTATAAGAAGTTAGCCAAAAAGTAGCTTCGAAAAACGCTTAGGTTAAGTTTCAGAGTTGCTTCTAACGTACCAAAGCTGGACTTAGACATAATTTCACTCTCACAACATTATGGCTGGTTGGAGACAGTCCGAACCACAAGTACCGGGTCCATGGTTCTGTGCGTATACTGGGGGGACGGGGACGAATCCCATTAACCCCTGACTATACCGGGGATACACGTATCACAATGCCTTACTGGTCTGTGCTGAAGCAGGGCATTCTGGCAGCCAAGTGGCTTGACCTTTATTAGTGAGCCTGGTTACCCCTTCTCGTTACCACAGACTTAGAAATCGCCAGCTCATATACAGTGCATACAATATATTTATATATATATACCCTTATACACCATTTTAATAAAAAATATCACAAAATTCTTCCAAGTCCCTCGGGAAGAGTGAAAGACGCGCACGTTCATTTTCAGAGCTCCAAGACCTTCCTATAAGAAGTTAGCCAAAAAGTAGCTTCGAAAAACGCTTAGGTTAAGTTTCAGAGTTGCTTCTAACGTACCAAAGCTGGACTTAGACATAATTTCACTCTCACAACATTATGGCTGGTTGGAGACAGTCCGAACCACAAGTACCGGGTCCATGGTTCTGGGCGTATACTGGGGGGACGGGGACGACTCCCATTAAACCCTGACTATACCGGGGATACGCGTATCACAATGCCTTACTGGTCTGTGCTGAAGCAGGGCATTCTGGCAGCCAAGTGGCTTGACCTTTATTAGTGAGCCTGGTTACCCCCTCTCGGAACCACAGACTTAGAAATCGCCAGCTCATATACAGTGCATAAAATATATTTATATATATACCCTTATACACCATTTTAATAAAAAATATCACAAAATTCTTCTAAGTCCCTCGGGAAGAGTGAAAGACGCGCACGTTCATTTTCAGAGCTCCTAGACCTTCCTATAAGAAGTTAGCCAAAAAGTAGCTTCGAAAAACGCTTAGGTTAAGTTTCAGAGTTGCTTCTAACGTACCAAAGCTGGACTTAGACATAATTTCACTCTCACAACATTATGGCTGGTTGGAGACAGTCCGAACCACAAGTACCGGGTCCATGGTTCTGTGCGTATACTGGGGGGACGGGGACGAATCCCATTAACCCCTGACTATACCGGGGATACACGTATCACAATGCCTTACTGGTCTGTGCTGAAGCAGGGCATTCTGGCAGCCAAGTGGCTTGACCTTTATTAGTGAGCCTGGTTACCCCTTCTCGTTACCACAGACTTAGAAATCGCCAGCTCATATACAGTGCATACAATATATTTATATATATACCCTTATACACCATTTTAATAAAAAATATCACAAAATTCTTCCAAGTCCCTCGGGAAGAGTGAAAGACGCGCACGTTCATTTTCAGAGCTCCAAGACCTTCCTATAAGAAGTTAGCCAAAAAGTAGCTTCGAAAAATGCTTAGGTTAAGTTTCAGAGTTGCTTCTAACGTAACAAAGCTGGACTTAGACATAATTTCACTCTCACAACATTATGGCTGGTTGGAGACAGTCCGAACCACAAGTACCGGGTCCATGGTTCTGGGCGTATACTGGGGGGACGGGGACGAATCCCATTAACCCCTGACTATACCGGGGATACACGTATCACAATGCCTTACTGGTCTGTGCTGAAGCAGGGCATTCTGGCAGCCAAGTGGCTTGACCTTTATTAGTGAGCCTGGTTACCCCCTCTCGGAACCACAGACTTAGAAATCGCCAGCTCATATACAGTGCATACAATATATTTATATATATACCCTTATACACCATTTTAATAAAAAATATCACAAAATTCTTCTAAGTCCCTCGGGAAGAGTGAAAGACGCGCACGTTCATTTTCAGAGCTCCTAGACCTTCCTATAAGAAGTTAGCCAAAAAGTAGCTTCGAAAAACGCTTAGGTTAAGTTGCAGAGTTGCTTCTAACGTACCAAAGCTGGACTTAGACATAATTTCACTCTCACAACATTATGGCTGGTTGGAGACAGTCCGAACCACAAGTACCGGGTCCATGGTTCTGTGCGTATACTGGGGGGACGGGGACGAATCCCATTAACCCCTGACTATACCGGGGATACACGTATCACAATGCCTTACTGGTCTGTGCTGAAGCAGGGCATTCTGGCAGCCAAGTGGCTTGACCTTTATTAGTGAGCCTGGTTACCCCTTCTCGTTACCACAGACTTAGAAATCGCCAGCTCATATACAGTGCATACAATATATTTATATATATACACCCTTATACACCATTTTAATAAAAAATATCACAAAATTCTTCCAAGTCCCTCGGGAAGAGTGAAAGACGCGCACGTTCATTTTCAGAGCTCCAAGACCTTCCTATAAGAAGTTAGCCAAAAAGTAGCTTCGAAAAACGCTTAGGTTAAGTTTCAGAGTTGCTTCTAATGTACCAAAGCTGGACTTAGACATAATTTCACTCTCACAACATTATGGCTGGTTGGAGACAGTCCGAACCACAAGTACCGGGTCCATGGTTCTGGGCGTATACTGGGTGGACGGGGACGACTCCCATTAAACCCTGACTATACCGGGGATACGCGTATCACAATGCCTTACTGGTCGGTGCTGAAGCAGGGCATTCTGGCAGCCAAGTGGCTTGACCTTTATTAGTGAGCCTGGTTACCCCCTCTCGGAACCACAGACTTAGAAATCGCCAGCTCATATACAGTGCATACAATATATTTATATATATACCCTTATACACCATTTTAATAAAAAATATCACAAAATTCTTCTAAGTCCCTCGGGAAGAGTGAAAGACGCGCACGTTCATTTTCAGAGCTCCTAGACCTTCCTATAAGAAGTTAGCCAAAAAGTAGCTTCGAAAAACGCTTAGGTTAAGTTTCAGAGTTGCTTCTAACGTACCAAAGCTGGACTTAGACATAATTTCACTCTCACAACATTATGGCTGGTTGGAGACAGTCCGAACCACAAGTACCGGGTCCATGGTTCTGTGCGTATACTGGGGGGACGGGGACGAATCCCATTAACCCCTGACTATACCGGGGATACACGTATCACAATGCCTTACTGGTCTGTGCTGAAGCAGGGCATTCTGGCAGCCAAGTGGCTTGACCTTTATTAGTGAGCTTGGTTACCCCCTCTCGGAACCACAGACTTAGAAATCGCCAGCTCATATACAGTGCATACAATATATTTATATATATACCCTTATACACCATTTTAATAAAAAATATCACAAAATTCTTCCAAGTCCCTCGGGAAGAGTGAAAGACGCGCACGTTCATTTTCAGAGCTCCAAGACCTTCCTATAAGAAGTTAGCCAAAAAGTAGCTTCGAAAAACGCTTAGGTTAAGTTTCAGAGTTGCTTCTAACGTACCAAAGCTGGACTTAGACATAATTTCACTCTCACAACATTATGGCTGGTTGGAGACAGTCCGAACCACAAGTACCGGGTCCATGGTTCTGTGCGTATACTGGGGGGACGGGGACGAATCCCATTAACCCCTGACTATACCGGGGATACACGTATCACAATGCCTTACTGGTCTGTGCTGAAGCAGGGCATTCTGGCAGCCAAGTGGCTTGACCTTTATTAGTGAGCCTGGTTACCCCTTCTCGTTACCACAGACTTAGAAATCGCCAGCTCATATACAGTGCATACAATATATTTATATATATACCCTTATACACCATTTTAATAAAAAATATCACAAAATTCTTCCAAGTCCCTCGGGAAGAGTGAAAGACGCGCACGTTCATTTTCAGAGCTCCAAGACCTTCCTATAAGAAGTTAGCCAAAAAGTAGCTTCGAAAAACGCTTAGGTTAAGTTTCAGAGTTGCTTCTAATGTACCAAAGCTGGACTTAGACATAATTTCACTCTCACAACATTATGGCTGGTTGGAGACAGTCCGAACCACAAGTACCGGGTCCATGGTTCTGGGCGTATACTGGGTGGACGGGGACGACTCCCATTAAACCCTGACTATACCGGGGATACGCGTATCACAATGCCTTACTGGTCGGTGCTGAAGCAGGGCATTCTGGCAGCCAAGTGGCTTGACCTTTATTAGTGAGCCTGGTTACCCCCTCTCGGAACCACAGACTTAGAAATCGCCAGCTCATATACAGTGCATACAATATATTTATATATATACCCTTATACACCATTTTAATAAAAAATATCACAAAATTCTACTAAGTCCCTCGGGAAGAGTGAAAGACGCGCACGTTCATTTTCAGAGCTCCTAGACCTTCCTATAAGAAGTTAGCCAAAAAGTAGCTTCGAAAAACGCTTAGGTTAAGTTTCAGAGTTGCTTCTAACGTACCAAAGCTGGACTTAGACATAATTTCACTCTCACAACATTATGGCTGGTTGGAGACAGTCCGAACCACAAGTACCGGGTCCATGGTTCTGTGCGTATACTGGGGGGACGGGGACGAATCCCATTAACCCCTGACTATACCGGGGATACACGTATCACAATGCCTTACTGGTCTGTGCTGAAGCAGGGCATTCTGGCAGCCAAGTGGCTTGACCTTTATTAGTGAGCTTGGTTACCCCCTCTCGGAACCACAGACTTAGAAATCGCCAGCTCATATACAGTGCATACAATATATTTATATATATACCCTTATACACCATTTTAATAAAAAATATCACAAAATTCTTCTAAGTCCCTCGGGAAGAGTGAAAGACGCGCACGTTCATTTTCAGAGCTCCTAGACCTTCCTATAAGAAGTTAGCCAAAAAGTAGCTTCGAAAAACGCTTAGGTTAAGTTTCAGAGTTGCTTCTAACGTACCAAAGCTGGACTTAGACATAATTTCACTCTCACAACATTATGGCTGGTTGGAGACAGTCCGAACCACAAGTACCGGGTCCATGGTTCTGTGCGTATACTGGGGGGACGGGGACGAATCCCATTAACCCCTGACTATACCGGGGATACACGTATCACAATGCCTTACTGGTCTGTGCTGAAGCAGGGCATTCTGGCAGCCAAGTGGCTTGACCTTTATTAGTGAGCCTGGTTACCCCTTCTCGTTACCACAGACTTAGAAATCGCCAGCTCATATACAGTGCATACAATATATTTATATATATACCCTTATACACCATTTTAATAAAAAATATCACAAAATTCTTCCAAGTCCCTCGGGAAGAGTGAAAGACGCGCACGTTCATTTTCAGAGCTCCAAGACCTTCCTATAAGAAGTTAGCCAAAAAGTAGCTTCGAAAAACGCTTAGGTTAAGTTTCAGAGTTGCTTCTAATGTACCAAAGCTGGACTTAGACATAATTTCACTCTCACAACATTATGGCTGGTTGGAGACAGTCCGAACCACAAGTACCGGGTCCATGGTTCTGGGCGTATACTGGGGGGACGGGGACGACTCCCATTAAACCCTGACTATACCGGGGATACGCGTATCACAATGCCTTACTGGTCTGTGCTGAAGCAGGGCATTCTGGCAGCCAAGTGGCTTGATCTTTATTAGTGAGCCTGGTTACCCCCTCTCGGAACCACAGACTTAGAAATCGCCAGCTCATATACAGTGCATACAATATATTTATATATATACCCTTATACACCATTTTAATAAAAAATATCACAAAATTCTTCTAAGTCCCTCGGGAAGAGTGAAAGACGCGCACGTTCATTTTCAGAGCTCCTAGACCTTCCTATAAGAAGTTAGCCAAAAAGTAGCTTCGAAAAACGCTTACAGAAGGTTAAGTTTCAGAGTTGCTTCTAACGTACCAAAGCTGGACTTAGACATAATTTCACTCTCACAACATTATGGCTGGTTGGAGACAGTCCGAACCACAAGTACCGGGTCCATGGTTCTGTGCGTATACTGGGGGGACGGGGACGACTCCCATTAAACCCTGACTATACCGGGGATACGCGTATCACAATGCCTTACTGGTCTGTGCTGAAGCAGGGCATTCTGGCAGCCAAGTGGCTTGATCTTTATTAGTGAGCCTGGTTACCCCCTCTCGGAACCACAGACTTAGAAATCGCCAGCTCATATACAGTGCATACAATATATTTATATATATACCCTTATACACCATTTTAATAAAAAATATCACAAAATTCTTCTAAGTCCCTCGGGAAGAGTGAAAGACGCGCACGTTCATTTTCAGAGCTCCTAGACCTTCCTATAAGAAGTTAGCCAAAAAGTAGCTTCGAAAAACGCTTACAGTAGGTTAAGTTTCAGAGTTGCTTCTAACGTACCAAAGCTGGACTTAGACATAATTTCACTCTCACAACATTATGGCTGGTTGGAGACAGTCCGAACCACAAGTACCGGGTCCATGGTTCTGTGCGTATACTGGGGGGACGGGGACGAATCCCATTAAACCCTGACTATACCGGGGATACACGTATCACAATGCCTTACTGGTCTGTGCTGAAGCAGGGCATTCTGGCAGCCAAGTGGCTTGACCTTTATTAGTGAGCCTGGTTACCCCTTCTCGTTACCACAGACTTAGAAATCGCCAGCTCATATACAGTGCATACAATATATTTATATATATACCCTTATACACCATTTTAATAAAAAATATCACAAAATTCTTCCAAGTCCCTCGGGAAGAGTGAAAGACGCGCACGTTCATTTTCAGAGCTCCAAGACCTTCCTATAAGAAGTTAGCCAAAAAGTAGCTTCGAAAAACGCTTAGGTTAAGTTTCAGAGTTGCTTCTAATGTACCAAAGCTGGACTTAGACATAATTTCACTCTCACAACATTATGGCTGGTTGGAGACAGTCCGAACCACAAGTACCGGGTCCATGGTTCTGGGCGTATACTGGGTGGACGGGGACGACTCCCATTAAACCCTGACTATACCGGGGATACGCGTATCACAATGCCTTACTGGTCGGTGCTGAAGCAGGGCATTCTGGCAGCCAAGTGGCTTGACCTTTATTAGTGAGCCTGGTTACCCCCTCTCGGAACCACAGACTTAGAAATCGCCAGCTCATATACAGTGCATACAATATATTTATATATATACCCTTATACACCATTTTAATAAAAAAATCACAAAATTCTTCTAAGTCCCTCGGGAAGAGTGAAAGACGCGCACGTTCATTTTCAGAGCTCCTAGACCTTCCTATAAGAAGTTAGCCAAAAAGTAGCTTCGAAAAACGCTTAGGTTAAGTTTCAGAGTTGCTTCTAACGTACCAAAGCTGGACTTAGACATAATTTCACTCTCACAACATTATGGCTGGTTGGAGACAGTCCGAACCACAAGTACCGGGTCCATGGTTCTGTGCGTATACTGGGGGGACGGGGACGAATCCCATTAACCCCTGACTATACCGGGGATACACGTATCACAATGCCTTACTGGTCTGTGCTGAAGCAGGGCATTCTGGCAGCCAAGTGGCTTGACCTTTATTAGTGAGCTTGGTTACCCCCTCTCGGAACCACAGACTTAGAAATCGCCAGCTCATATACAGTGCATACAATATATTTATATATATACCCTTATACACCATTTTAATAAAAAATATCACAAAATTCTTCTAAGTCCCTCGGGAAGAGTGAAAGACGCGCACGTTCATTTTCAGAGCTCCTAGACCTTCCTATAAGAAGTTAGCCAAAAAGTAGCTTCGAAAAACGCTTAGGTTAAGTTTCAGAGTTGCTTCTAACGTACCAAAGCTGGACTTAGACATAATTTCACTCTCACAACATTATGGCTGGTTGGAGACAGTCCGAACCACAAGTACCGGGTCCATGGTTCTGTGCGTATACTGGGGGGACGGGGACGAATCCCATTAACCCCTGACTATACCGGG
This sequence comes from Ascaphus truei, assembly GCF_040206685.1. NCBI lineage: Eukaryota > Metazoa > Chordata > Amphibia > Anura > Ascaphidae > Ascaphus > Ascaphus truei. The sequence goes on from NC_134483.1 coordinate 281,636,074, forward strand.
GATACACGTATCACAATGCCTTACTGGTCTGTGCTGAAGCAGGGCATTCTGGCAGCCAAGTGGCTTGACCTTTATTAGTGAGCTTGGTTACCCCCTCTCGGAACCACAGACTTAGAAATCGCCAGCTCATATACAGTGCATACAATATATTTATATATATACCCTTATACACCATTTTAATAAAAAATATCACAAAATTCTTCCAAGTCCCTCGGGAAGAGTGAAAGACGCGCACGTTCATTTTCAGAGCTCCTAGACCTTCCTATAAGAAGTTAGCAAAAAAGTAGCTTCGAAAAACGCTTAGGTTAAGTTTCAGAGTTGCTTCTAACGTACCAAAGCTGGACTTAGACATAATTTCACTCTCACAACATTATGGCTGGTTGGAGACAGTCCGAACCACAAGTACCGGGTCCATGGTTCTGGGCGTATACTGGGGGGACGGGGACGACTCCCATTAAACCCTGACTATACCGGGGATACGCGTATCACAATGCCTTACTGGTCTGTGCTGAAGCAGGGCATTCTGGCAGCCAAGTGGCTTGATCTTTATTAGTGAGCCTGGTTACCCCCTCTCGGAACCACAGACTTAGAAATCGCCAGCTCATATACAGTGCATACAATATATTTATATATATACCCTTATACACCATTTTAATAAAAAATATCACAAAATTCTTCTAAGTCCCTCGGGAAGAGTGAAAGACGCGCACGTTCATTTTCAGAGCTCCTAGACCTTCCTATAAGAAGTTAGCCAAAAAGTAGCTTCGAAAAACGCTTAGGTTAAGTTTCAGAGTTGCTTCTAACGTACCAAAGCTGGACTTAGACATAATTTCACTCTCACAACATTATGGCTGGTTGGAGACAGTCCGAACCACAAGTACCGGGTCCATGGTTCTGTGCGTATACTGGGGGGACGGGGACGAATCCCATTAAACCCTGACTATACCGGGGATACACGTATCACAATGCCTTACTGGTCTGTGCTGAAGCAGGGCATTCTGGCAGCCAAGTGGCTTGACCTTTATTAGTGAGCCTGGTTACCCCTTCTCGTTACCACAGACTTAGAAATCGCCAGCTCATATACAGTGCATACAATATATTTATATATATACCCTTATACACCATTTTAATAAAAAATATCACAAAATTCTTCTAAGTCCCTCGGGAAGAGTGAAAGACGCGCACGTTCATTTTCAGAGCTCCTAGACCTTCCTATAAGAAGTTAGCCAAAAAGTAGCTTCGAAAAACGCTTAGGTTAAGTTTCAGAGTTGCTTCTAACGTACCAAAGCTGGACTTAGACATAATTTCACTCTCACAACATTATGGCTGGTTGGAGACAGTCCGAACCACAAGTACCGGGTCCATGGTTCTGTGCGTATACTGGGGGGACGGGGACGAATCCCATTAACCCCTGACTATACCGGGGATACACGTATCACAATGCCTTACTGGTCTGTGCTGAAGCAGGGCATTCTGGCAGCCAAGTGGCTTGACCTTTATTAGTGAGCTTGGTTACCCCCTCTCGGAACCACAGACTTAGAAATCGCCAGCTCATATACAGTGCATACAATATATTTATATATATACCCTTATACACCATTTTAATAAAAAATATCACAAAATTCTTCTAAGTCCCTCGGGAAGAGTGAAAGACGCGCACGTTCATTTTCAGAGCTCCTAGACCTTCCTATAAGAAGTTAGCCAAAAAGTAGCTTCGAAAAACGCTTAGGTTAAGTTTCAGAGTTGCTTCTAACGTACCAAAGCTGGACTTAGACATAATTTCACTCTCACAACATTATGGCTGGTTGGAGACAGTCCGAACCACAAGTACCGGGTCCATGGTTCTGTGCGTATACTGGGGGGACGGGGACGAATCCCATTAACCCCTGACTATACCGGGGATACACGTATCACAATGCCTTACTGGTCTGTGCTGAAGCAGGGCATTCTGGCAGCCAAGTGGCTTGACCTTTATTAGTGAGCTTGGTTACCCCCTCTCGGAACCACAGACTTAGAAATCGCCAGCTCATATACAGTGCATACAATATATTTATATATATACCCTTATACACCATTTTAATAAAAAATATCACAAAATTCTTCTAAGTCCCTCGGGAAGAGTGAAAGACGCGCACGTTCATTTTCAGAGCTCCTAGACCTTCCTATAAGAAGTTAGCCAAAAAGTAGCTTCGAAAAACGCTTAGGTTAAGTTTCAGAGTTGCTTCTAACGTACCAAAGCTGGACTTACAGTAGACATAATTTCACTCTCACAACATTATGGCTGGTTGGAGACAGTCCGAACCACAAGTACCGGGTCCATGGTTCTGTGCGTATACTGGGGGGACGGGGACGAATCCCATTAACCCCTGACTATACCGTGGATACACGTATCACAATGCCTTACTGGTCTGTGCTGAAGCAGGGCATTCTGGCAGCCAAGTGGCTTGACCTTTATTAGTGAGCCTGGTTACCCCTTCTCGTTACCACAGACTTAGAAATCGCCAGCTCATATACAGTGCATACAATATATTTATATATATACCCTTATACACCATTTTAATAAAAAATATCACAAAATTCTTCCAAGTCCCTCGGGAAGAGTGAAAGACGCGCACGTTCATTTTCAGAGCTCCAAGACCTTCCTATAAGAAGTTAGCCAAAAAGTAGCTTCGAAAAACGCTTAGGTTAAGTTTCAGAGTTGCTTCTAATGTACCAAAGCTGGACTTAGACATAATTTCACTCTCACAACATTATGGCTGGTTGGAGACAGTCCGAACCACAAGTACCGGGTCCATGGTTCTGGGCGTATACTGGGGGGACGGGGACGACTCCCATTAAACCCTGACTATACCGGGGATACGCGTATCACAATGCCTTACTGGTCTGTGCTGAAGCAGGGCATTCTGGCAGCCAAGTGGCTTGATCTTTATTAGTGAGCCTGGTTACCCCCTCTCGGAACCACAGACTTAGAAATCGCCAGCTCATATACAGTGCATACAATATATTTATATATATACCCTTATACACCATTTTAATAAAAAATATCACAAAATTCTTCTAAGTCCCTCGGGAAGAGTGAAAGACGCGCACGTTCATTTTCAGAGCTCCTAGACCTTCCTATAAGAAGTTAGCCAAAAAGTAGCTTCGAAAAACGCTTAGGTTAAGTTTCAGAGTTGCTTTTAACGTACCAAAGCTGGACTTAGACATAATTTCACTCTCACAACATTATGGCTGGTTGGAGACAGTCCGAACCACAAGTACCGGGTCCATGGTTCTGTGCGTATACTGGGGGGACGGGGACGAATCCCATTAACCCCTGACTATACCGGGGATACACGTATCACAATGCCTTACTGGTCTGTGCTGAAGCAGGGCATTCTGGCAGCCAAGTGGCTTGACCTTTATTAGTGAGCTTGGTTACCCCCTCTCGGAACCACAGACTTAGAAATCGCCAGCTCATATACAGTGCATACAATATATTTATATATATACCCTTATACACCATTTTAATAAAAAATATCACAAAATTCTTCTAAGTCCCTCGGGAAGAGTGAAAGACGCGCACGTTCATTTTCAGAGCTCCTAGACCTTCCTATAAGAAGTTAGCCAAAAAGTAGCTTCGAAAAACGCTTAGGTTAAGTTTCAGAGTTGCTTCTAACGTACCAAAGCTGGACTTAGACATAATTTCACTCTCACAACATTATGGCTGGTTGGAGACAGTCCGAACCACAAGTACCGGGTCCATGGTTCTGTGCGTATACTGGGGGGACGGGGACGAATCCCATTAACCCCTGACTATACCGGGGATACACGTATCACAATGCCTTACTGGTCTGTGCTGAAGCAGGGCATTCTGGCAGCCAAGTGGCTTGACCTTTATTAGTGAGCCTGGTTACCCCTTCTCGTTACCACAGACTTAGAAATCGCCAGCTCATATACAGTGCATACAATATATTTATATATATACCCTTATACACCATTTTAATAAAAAATATCACAAAATTCTTCTAAGTCCCTCGGGAAGAGTGAAAGACGCGCACGTTCATTTTCAGAGCTCCAAGACCTTCCTATAAGAAGTTAGCCAAAAAGTAGCTTCGAAAAACGCTTAGGTTAAGTTTCAGAGTTGCTTCTAACGTACCAAAGCTGGACTTAGACATAATTTCACTCTCACAACATTATGGCTGGTTGGAGACAGTCCGAACCACAAGTACCGGGTCCATGGTTCTGTGCGTATACTGGGGGGACGGGGACGAATCCCATTAACCCCTGACTATACCGGGGATACACGTATCACAATGCCTTACTGGTCTGTGCTGAAGCAGGGCATTCTGGCAGCCAAGTGGCTTGACCTTTATTAGTGAGCCTGGTTACCCCTTCTCGTTACCACAGACTTAGAAATCGCCAGCTCATATACAGTGCATACAATATATTTATATATATACCCTTATACACCATTTTAATAAAAAATATCACAAAATTCTTCCAAGTCCCTCGGGAAGAGTGAAAGACGCGCACGTTCATTTTCAGAGCTCCAAGACCTTCCTATAAGAAGTTAGCCAAAAAGTAGCTTCGAAAAACGCTTAGGTTAAGTTTCAGAGTTGCTTCTAATGTACCAAAGCTGGACTTAGACATAATTTCACTCTCACAACATTATGGCTGGTTGGAGACAGTCCGAACCACAAGTACCGGGTCCATGGTTCTGGGCGTATACTGGGTGGACGGGGACGACTCCCATTAAACCCTGACTATACCGGGGATACGCGTATCACAATGCCTTACTGGTCGGTGCTGAAGCAGGGCATTCTGGCAGCCAAGTGGCTTGACCTTTATTAGTGAGCCTGGTTACCCCCTCTCGGAACCACAGACTTAGAAATCGCCAGCTCATATACAGTGCATACAATATATTTATATATATACCCTTATACACCATTTTAATAAAAAATATCACAAAATTCTTCTAAGTCCCTCGGGAAGAGTGAAAGACGCGCACGTTCATTTTCAGAGCTCCTAGACCTTCCTATAAGAAGTTAGCCAAAAAGTAGCTTCGAAAAACGCTTAGGTTAAGTTTCAGAGTTGCTTCTAACGTACCAAACCTGGACTTAGACATAATTTCACTCTCACAACATTATGGCTGGTTGGAGACAGTCCGAACCACAAGTACCGGGTCCATGGTTCTGTGCGTATACTGGGGGGACGGGGACGAATCCCATTAACCCCTGACTATACCGGGGATACACGTATCACAATGCCTTACTGGTCTGTGCTGAAGCAGGGCATTCTGGCAGCCAAGTGGCTTGACCTTTATTAGTGAGCCTGGTTACCCCCTCTCGGAACCACAGACTTAGAAATCGCCAGCTCATATACAGTGCATACAATATATTTATATATATACCCTTATACACCATTTTAATAAAAAATATCACAAAATTCTTCTAAGTCCCTCGGGAAGAGTGAAAGACGCGCACGTTCATTTTCAGAGCTCCTAGACCTTCCTATAAGAAGTTAGCCAAAAAGTAGCTTCGAAAAACGCTTAGGTTAAGTTTCAGAGTTGCTTCTAACGTACCAAAGCTGGACTTAGACATAATTTCACTCTCACAACATTATGGCTGGTTGGAGACAGTCCGAACCACAAGTACCGGGTCCATGGTTCTGTGCGTATACTGGGGGGACGGGGACGAATCCCATTAACCCCTGACTATACCGGGGATACACGTATCACAATGCCTTACTGGTCTGTGCTGAAGCAGGGCATTCTGGCAGCCAAGTGGCTTGACCTTTATTAGTGAGCTTGGTTACCCCCTCTCGGAACCACAGACTTAGAAATCGCCAGCTCATATACAGTGCATACAATATATTTATATATATACCCTTATACACCATTTTAATAAAAAATATCACAAAATTCTTCTAAGTCCCTCGGGAAGAGTGAAAGACGCGCACGTTCATTTTCAGAGCTCCTAGACCTTCCTATAAGAAGTTAGCCAAAAAGTAGCTTCGAAAAACGCTTAGGTTAAGTTTCAGAGTTGCTTCTAACGTACCAAAGCTGGACTTAGACATAATTTCACTCTCACAACATTATGGCTGGTTGGAGACAGTCCGAACCACAAGTACCGGGTCCATGGTTCTGTGCGTATACTGGGGGGACGGGGACGAATCCCATTAACCCCTGACTATACCGGGGATACACGTATCACAATGCCTTACTGGTCTGTGCTGAAGCAGGGCATTCTGGCAGCCAAGTGGCTTGACCTTTATTAGTGAGCCTGGTTACCCCTTCTCGTTACCACAGACTTAGAAATCGCCAGCTCATATATAGTGCATACAATATATTTATATATATACCCTTATACACCATTTTAATAAAAAATATCACAAAATTCTTCCAAGTCCCTCGGGAAGAGTGAAAGACGCGCACGTTCATTTTCAGAGCTCCAAGACCTTCCTATAAGAAGTTAGCCAAAAAGTAGCTTCGAAAAACGCTTAGGTTAAGTTTCAGAGTTGCTTCTAATGTACCAAAGCTGGACTTAGACATAATTTCACTCTCACAACATTATGGCTGGTTGGAGACAGTCCGAACCACAAGTACCGGGTCCATGGTTCTGGGCGTATACTGGGTGGACGGGGACGACTCCCATTAAACCCTGACTATACCGGGGATACGCGTATCACAATGCCTTACTGGTCGGTGCTGAAGCAGGGCATTCTGGCAGCCAAGTGGCTTGACCTTTATTAGTGAGCCTGGTTACCCCCTCTCGGAACCACAGACTTAGAAATCGCCAGCTCATATACAGTGCATACAATATATTTATATATATACCCTTATACACCATTTTAATAAAAAATATCACAAAATTCTTCTAAGTCCCTCGGAAAGAGTGAAAGACGCGCACGTTCATTTTCAGAGCTCCTAGACCTTCCTATAAGAAGTTAGCCAAAAAGTAGCTTCGAAAAACGCTTAGGTTAAGTTTCAGAGTTGCTTCTAACGTACCAAAGCTGGACTTAGACATAATTTCACTCTCACAACATTATGGCTGGTTGGAGACAGTCCGAACCACAAGTACCGGGTCCATGGTTCTGTGCGTATACTGGGGGGACGGGGACGAATCCCATTAACCCCTGACTATACCGGGGATACACGTATCACAATGCCTTACTGGTCTGTGCTGAAGCAGGGCATTCTGGCAGCCAAGTGGCTTGACCTTTATTAGTGAGCCTGGTTACCCCTTCTCGTTACCACAGACTTAGAAATCGCCAGCTCATATACAGTGCATACAATATATTTATATATATACCCTTATACACCATTTTAATAAAAAATATCACAAAATTCTTCCAAGTCCCTCGGGAAGAGTGAAAGACGCGCACGTTCATTTTCAGAGCTCCAAGACCTTCCTATAAGAAGTTAGCCAAAAAGTAGCTTCGAAAAACGCTTAGGTTAAATTTCAGAGTTGCTTCTAATGTACCAAAGCTGGACTTAGACATAATTTCACTCTCACAACATTATGGCTGGTTGGAGACAGTCCGAACCACAAGTACCGGGTCCATGGTTCTGGGCGTATACTGGGGGGACGGGGACGACTCCCATTAAACCCTGACTATACCGGGGATACGCGTATCACAATGCCTTACTGGTCTGTGCTGAAGCAGGGCATTCTGGCAGCCAAGTGGCTTGATCTTTATTAGTGAGCCTGGTTACCCCCTCTCGGAACCACAGACTTAGAAATCGCCAGCTCATATACAGTGCATACAATATATTTATATATATACCCTTATACACCATTTTAATAAAAAATATCACAAAATTCTTCTAAGTCCCTCGGGAAGAGTGAAAGACGCGCACGTTCATTTTCAGAGCTCCTAGACCTTCCTATAAGAAGTTAGCCAAAAAGTAGCTTCGAAAAACGCTTAGGTTAAGTTTCAGAGTTGCTTTTAACGTACCAAAGCTGGACTTAGACATAATTTCACTCTCACAACATTATGGCTGGTTGGAGACAGTCCGAACCACAAGTACCGGGTCCATGGTTCTGTGCGTATACTGGGGGGACGGGGACGAATCCCATTAACCCCTGACTATACCGGGGATACACGTATCACAATGCCTTAATGGTCTGTGCTGAAGCAGGGCATTCTGGCAGCCAAGTGGCTTGACCTTTATTAGTGAGCTTGGTTACCCCCTCTCGGAACCACAGACTTAGAAATCGCCAGCTCATATACAGTGCATACAATATATTTATATATATACCTTTATACACCATTTTAATAAAAAATATCACAAAATTCTTCTAAGTCCCTCGGGAAGAGTGAAAGACGCGCACGTTCATTTTCAGAGCTCCTAGACCTTCCTATAAGAAGTTAGCCAAAAAGTAGCTTCGAAAAACGCTTAGGTTAAGTTTCAGAGTTGCTTCTAACGTACCAAAGCTGGACTTAGACATAATTTCACTCTCACAACATTATGGCTGGTTGGAGACAGTCCGAACCACAAGTACCGGGTCCATGGTTCTGTGCGTATACTGGGGGGACGGGGACGAATCCCATTAACCCCTGACTATACCGGGGATACACGTATCACAATGCCTTACTGGTCTGTGCTGAAGCAGGGCATTCTGGCAGCCAAGTGGCTTGACCTTTATTAGTGAGCCTGGTTACCCCTTCTCGTTACCACAGACTTAGAAATCGCCAGCTCATATACAGTGCATACAATATATTTATATATATACCCTTATACACCATTTTAATAAAAAATATCACAAAATTCTTCCAAGTCCCTCGGGAAGAGTGAAAGACGCGCACGTTCATTTTCAGAGCTCCAAGACCTTCCTATAAGAAGTTAGCCAAAAAGTAGCTTCGAAAAACGCTTAGGTTAAGTTTCAGAGTTGCTTCTAACGTACCAAAGCTGGACTTAGACATAATTTCACTCTCACAACATTATGGCTGGTTGGAGACAGTCCGAACCACAAGTACCGGGTCCATGGTTCTGTGCGTATACTGGGGGGACGGGGACGAATCCCATTAACCCCTGACTATACCGGGGATACACGTATCACAATGCCTTACTGGTCTGTGCTGAAGCAGGGCATTCTGGCAGCCAAGTGGCTTGACCTTTATTAGTGAGCCTGGTTACCCCTTCTCGTTACCACAGACTTAGAAATCGCCAGCTCATATACAGTGCATACAATATATTTATATATATACCCGTATACAGTACACCATTTTAATAAAAAATATCACAAAATTCTTCCAAGTCCCTCGGGAAGAGTGAAAGACGCGCACGTTCATTTTCAGAGCTCCAAGACCTTCCTATAAGAAGTTAGCCAAAAAGTAGCTTCGAAAAACGCTTAGGTTAAGTTTCAGAGTTGCTTCTAATGTACCAAAGCTGGACTTAGACATAATTTCACTCTCACAACATTATGGCTGGTTGGAGACAGTCCGAACCACAAGTACCGGGTCCATGGTTCTGGGCGTATACTGGGTGGACGGGGACGACTCCCATTAAACCCTGACTATACCGGGGATACGCGTATCACAATGCCTTACTGGTCGGTGCTGAAGCAGGGCATTCTGGCAGCCAAGTGGCTTGACCTTTATTAGTGAGCCTGGTTACCCCCTCTCGGAACCACAGACTTAGAAATCGCCAGCTCATATACAGTGCATACAATATATTTATATATATACCCTTATACACCATTTTAATAAAAAATATCACAAAATTCTTCTAAGTCCCTCGGGATGAGTGAAAGACGCGCACGTTCATTTTCAGAGCTCCTAGACCTTCCTATAAGAAGTTAGCCAAAAAGTAGCTTCGAAAAACGCTTAGGTTAAGTTTCAGAGTTGCTTCTAACGTACCAAAGCTGGACTTAGACATAATTTCACTCTCACAACATTATGGCTGGTTGGAGACAGTCCGAACCACAAGTACCGGGTCCATGGTTCTGTGCGTATACTGGGGGGACGGGGACGAATCCCAATAACCCCTGACTATACCGGGGATACGCGTATCACAATGCCTTACTGGTCTGTGCTGAAGCAGGGCATTCTGGCAGCCAAGTGGCTTGACCTTTATTAGTGAGCCTGGTTACCCCCTCTCGGAACCACAGACTTAGAAATCGCCAGCTCATATACAGTGCATAAAATATATTTATATATATACCCTTATACACCATTTTAATAAAAAATATCACAAAATTCTTCTAAGTCCCTCGGGAAGAGTGAAAGACGCGCACGTTCATTTTCAGAGCTCCTAGACCTTCCTATAAGAAGTTAGCCAAAAAGTAGCTTCGAAAAACGCTTAGGTTAAGTTTCAGAGTTGCTTCTAACGTACCAAAGCTGGACTTAGACATAATTTCACTCTCACAACATTATGGCTGGTTGGAGACAGTCCGAACCACAAGTACCGGGTCCATGGTTCTGTGCGTATACTGGGGGGACGGGGACGAATCCCATTAACCCCTGACTATACCGGGGATACACGTATCACAATGCCTTACTGGTCTGTGCTGAAGCAGGGCATTCTGGCAGCCAAGTGGCTTGACCTTTATTAGTGAGCCTGGTTACCCCCTCTCGGAACCACAGACTTAGAAATCGCCAGCTCATATACAGTGCATACAATATATTTATATATATATACCCTTATACACCATTTTAATAAAAAATATCACAAAATTCTTCTAAGTCCCTCGGGAAGAGTGAAAGACGCGCACGTTCATTTTCAGAGCTCCTAGACCTTCCTATAAGAAGTTAGCCAAAAAGTAGCTTCGAAAAACGCTTAGGTTAAGTTTCAGAGTTGCTTCTAACGTACCAAAGCTGGACTTAGACATAATTTCACTCTCACAACATTATGGCTGGTTGGAGACAGTCCGAACCACAAGTACCGGGTCCATGGTTCTGTGCGTATACTGGGGGGACGGGGACGAATCCCATTAACCCCTGACTATACCGGGGATACACGTATCACAATGCCTTACTGGTCTGTGCTGAAGCAGGGCATTCTGGCAGCCAAGTGGCTTGACCTTTATTAGTGAGCTTGGTTACCCCCTCTCGGAACCACAGACTTAGAAATCGCCAGCTCATATACAGTGCATACAATATATTTATATATATACCCTTATACACCATTTTAATAAAAAATATCACAAAATTCTTCTAAGTCCCTCGGGAAGAGTGAAAGACGCGCACGTTCATTTTCAGAGCTCCTAGACCTTCCTATAAGAAGTTAGCCAAAAAGTAGCTTCGAAAAACGCTTAGGTTAAGTTTCAGAGTTGCTTCTAACGTACCAAAGCTGGACTTAGACATAATTTCACTCTCACAACATTATGGCTGGTTGGAGACAGTCCGAACCACAAGTACCGGGTCCATGGTTCTGTGCGTATACTGGGGGGACGGGGACGAATCCCATTAACCCCTGACTATACCGGGGATACACGTATCACAATGCCTTACTGGTCTGTGCTGAAGCAGGGCATTCTGGCAGCCAAGTGGCTTGACCTTTATTAGTGAGCCTGGTTACCCCTTCTCGTTACCACAGACTTAGAAATCGCCAGCTCATATACAGTGCATACAATATATTTATATATATACCCTTATACACCATTTTAATAAAAAATATCACAAAATTCTTCCAAGTCCCTCGGGAAGAGTGAAAGACGCGCACGTTCATTTTCAGAGCTCCAAGACCTTCCTATAAGAAGTTAGCCAAAAAGTAGCTTCGAAAAATGCTTAGGTTAAGTTTCAGAGTTGCTTCTAACGTAACAAAGCTGGACTTAGACATAATTTCACTCTCACAACATTATGGCTGGTTGGAGACAGTCCGAACCACAAGTACCGGGTCCATGGTTCTGGGCGTATACTGGGGGGACGGGGACGACTCCCATTAAACCCTGACTATACCGGGGATACGCGTATCACAATGCCTTACTGGTCTGTGCTGAAGCAGGGCATTCTGGCAGCCAAGTGGCTTGACCTTTATTAGTGAGCCTGGTTACCCCCTCTCGGAACCACAGACTTAGAAATCGCCAGCTCATATACAGTGCATAAAATATATTTATATATATACCCTTATACACCATTTTAATAAAAAATATCACAAAATTCTTCTAAGTCCCTCGGGAAGAGTGAAAGACGCGCACGTTCATTTTCAGAGCTCCTAGACCTTCCTATAAGAAGTTAGCCAAAAAGTAGCTTCGAAAAACGCTTAGGTTAAGTTTCAGAGTTGCTTCTAACGTACCAAAGCTGGACTTAGACATAATTTCACTCTCACAACATTATGGCTGGTTGGAGACAGTCCGAACCACAAGTACCGGGTCCATGGTTCTGGGCGTATACTGGGGGGACGGGGACGACTCCCATTAAACCCTGACTATACCGGGGATACGCGTATCACAATGCCTTACTGGTCTGTGCTGAAGCAGGGCATTCTGGCAGCCAAGTGGCTTGACCTTTATTAGTGAGCCTGGTTACCCCCTCTCGGAACCACAGACTTAGAAATCGCCAGCTCATATACAGTGCATAAAATATATTTATATATATACCCTTATACACCATTTTAATAAAAAATATCACAAAATTTTTCTAAGTCCCTCGGGAAGAGTGAAAGACGCGCACGTTCATTTTTAGAGCTCCTAGACCTTCCTATAAGAAGTTAGCCATAAAGTAGCTTCGAAAAACGCTTAGGTTAAGTTTCAGAGTTGCTTCTAATGTACCGAAGCTGGACTTAGACATAATTTCACTCTCACAACATTATGGCTGGTTGGAGACAGTCCGAACCACAAGTACCGGGTCCATGGTTCTGGGCGTATACTGGGGGGACGGGGACGACTCCCATTAAACCCTGACTATACCGGGGATACGCGTATCCCAATGCCTTACTGGTCTGTGCTGAAGCAGGGCATTCTGGCAGCAAAGTGGCTTGACCTTTATTAGTGAGCCTGGTTACCCCCTCTCGGAACCACAGACTTACAATAGAAATCGCCAGCTCATATACAGTGCATACAATATATTTATATATATACCCTTATACACCATTTTAATAAAAAATATCACAAAATTCTTCTAAGTCCCTCGGGAAGAGTGAAAGACGCGCACGTTCATTTTCAGAGCTCCAAGACCTTCCTATAAGAAGTTAGCCAAAAAGTAGCTTCGAAAAATGCTTAGGTTAAGTTTCAGAGTTGCTTCTAACGTAACAAAGCTGGACTTACACATAATTTCACTCTCACAACATTATGGCTGGTTGGAGACAGTCCGAACCACAAGTACCGGGTCCATGGTTCTGGGCGTATACTGGGGGGACGGGGACGAATCCCATTAACCCCTGACTATACCGGGGATACGCTTATCACAATGCCTTTCTGGTCTGTGCTGAAGCAGGGCATTCTGGCAGCCAAGTGGCTTGACCTTTATTAGTGAGCCTGGTTACCCCCTCTCGGAACCACAGACTTAGAAATCGCCAGCTCATATACAGTGCATAAAATATATTTATATATATACCCTTATACACCATTTTAATAAAAAATATCACAAAATTCTTCTAAGTCCCTCAGGAAGTGTGAAAAACGCGCACGTTCATTTTTAGAGCTCCTACACCTTCCTATAAGAAGTTAGCCAAAAAGTACTGTAGCTTCGAAAAACGCTTAGGTTAAGTTTCAGAGTTGTTTCTAATGTACCGAAGCTGGACTTAGACATAATTTCACTCTCACAACATTATGCTGGTTGGAGACAGTCCGAACCACAAGTACCGGGTCCATGGTTCTGGGCGTATACTGGGGGGACGGGGACGACTCCCATTAAACCCTGACTATACCGGGGATACGCGTATCACAATGCCTTACTGGTCTGTGCTGAAGCAGGGCATTCTGGCAGCCAAGTGGCTTGACCTTTATTAGTGAGCCTGGTTACCCCTTCTCGTTACCACAGACTTAGAAATCGCCAGCTCATATACAGTGCATACAATATATTTATATATATATACCCTTATACACCATTTTAATAAAAAATATCACAAAATTCTTCTAAGTCCCTCGGGAAGAGTGAAAGACGCGCACGTTCATTTTCAGAGCTCCTAGACCTTCCTATAAGAAGTTAGCCATAAAGTAGCATCGAAAAACGCTTAGGTTAAGTGTCAGAGTTGCTTCTAATGTACCGAAGCTGGACTTAGACATAATTTCACTCTCACAACATTATGGCTGGTTGGAGACAGTCCGAACCACAAGTACCTGGTCCATGGTTCTGGGCGTATACTGGGGGGACGGGGACGACTCCCATTAAACCCTGACTATACCGGGGATACGCGTATCCCAATGCCTTACTGGTCTGTGCTGAAGCAGGGCATTCTGGCAGCCAAGTGGCTTGACCTTTATTAGTGAGCCTGGTTACCCCCTCTCGGAACCACAGACTTACAGTAGAAATCGCCAGCTCATATACAGTGCATACAATATATTTATATATATACCCTTATACACCATTTTAATAAAAAATATCACAAAATTCTTCTAAGTCCCTCGGGAAGAGTGAAAGACGCGCACGTTCATTTTCAGAGCTCCAAGATCTTCCTATAAGAAGTTAGCCAAAAAGTAGCTTCGAAAAATGCTTAGGTTAAGTTTCAGAGTTGCTTCTAACGTAACAAAGCTGGACTTACACATAATTTCACTCTCACAACATTATGGCTGGTTGGAGACAGTCCGAACCACAAGTACCGGGTCCATGGTTCTGGGCGTATACTAGGGGGACGGGGACGAATCCCATTAACCCCTGACTATACCGGGGATACGCGTATCACAATGCCTTACTGGTCTGTGCTGAAGCAGGGCATTCTGGCAGCCAAGTGGCTTGACCTTTATTAGTGAGCCTGGTTACCCCCTCTCGGAACCACAGACTTAGAAATCGCCAGCTCATATACAGTGCATAAAATATATTTATATATATACCCTTATACACCATTTTAATAAAAAATATCACAAAATTTTTCTAAGTCCCTCGGGAAGAGTGAAAGACGCGCACGTTCATTTTTAGAGCTCCTAGACCTTCCTATAAGAAGTTAGCCATAAAGTAGCTTCGAAAAACGCTTAGGTTAAGTTTCAGAGTTGCTTCTAATGTACCGAAGCTGGACTTAGACATAATTTCACTCTCACAACATTATGGCTGGTTGGAGACAGTCCGAACCACAAGTACCGGGTCCATGGTTCTGGGCGTATACTGGGGGGACGGGGACGACTCCCATTAAACCCTGACTATACCGGGGATACGCGTATCCCAATGCCTTACTGGTCTGTGCTGAAGCAGGGCATTCTGGCAGCCAAGTGGCTTGACCTTTATTAGTGAGCCTGGTTACCCCCTCTCGGAACCACAGACTTACAGTAGAAATCGCCAGCTCATATACAGTGCATACAATATATTTATATATATACCCTTATACACCATTTTAATAAAAAATATCACAAAATTCTTCTAAGTCCCTCAGGAAGTGTGAAAGACGCGCACGTTTATTTTTAGAGCTCCTACACCTTCCTATAAGAAGTTAGCCTAAAAGTACTGTAGCTTCGAAAAACGCTTAGGTTAAGTTTCAGAGTTGCTTCTAATGTACCGAAGCTGGACTTAGACATAATTTCACTCTCACAACATTATGGCTAGTTGGAGACAGTCCGAACCACAAGTACCGGGTCCATGGTTCTGGGCGTATACTGGGGGGACGGGGACGACTCCCATTAAACCCTGACTATACCGGGGATACGCGTATCCCAATGCCTTACTGGTCTGTGCTGAAGCAGGGCATTCTGGCAGCCAAGTGGCTTGACCTTTATTAGTGAGCCTGGTTACCCCCTCTCGGAACCACAGACTTACAGTAGAAATCGCCAGCTCATATACAGTGCATACAATATATTTATATATATACCCTTATACACCATTTTAATAAAAAATATCACAAAATTCTTCCAAGTCCCTCGGGAAGAGTGAAAGACGCGCACGTTCATTTTCAGAGCTCCAAGACCTTCCTATAAGAAGTTAGCCAAAAAGTAGCTTCGAAAAACGCTTAGGTTAAGTTTCAGAGTTGCTTCTAATGTACCAAAGCTGGACTTAGACATAATTTCACTCTCACAACATTATGGCTGGTTGGAGACAGTCCGAACCACAAGTACCGGGTCCATGGTTCTGGGCGTATACTGGGGGGACGGGGACGAATCCCATTAACCCCTGACTATACCGGGGATACGCGTATCACAATGCCTTACTGGTCTGTGCTGAAGCAGGGCATTCTGGCAGCCAAGTGGCTTGACCTTTATTAGTGAGCCTGGTTACCCCCTCTCGGAACCACAGACTTAGAAATCGCCAGCTCATATACAGTGCATAAAATATATTTATATATATACCCTTATACACCATTTTAATAAAAAATATCACAAAAATTTTCTAAGTCCCTCGGGAAGAGTGAAAGACGCGCACGTTCATTTTTAGAGCTCCTAGACCTTCCTATAAGAAGTTAGCAATAAAGTAGCTTCGAAAAACGCTTAGGTTAAGTTTCAGAGTTGCTTCTAATGTACCGAAGCTGGACTTAGACATAATTTCACTCTCACAACATTATGGCTGGTTGGAGACAGTCCGAACCACAAGTACCGGGTCCATGGTTCTGGGCGTATACTGGGGGGACGGGGACGACTCCCATTAAACCCTGACTATACCGGGGATACGCGTATCCCAATGCCTTACTGGTCTGTGCTGAAGCAGGGCATTCTGGCAGCCAAGTGGCTTGACCTTTATTAGTGAGCCTGGTTACCCCCTCTCGGAACCACAGACTTACAGTAGAAATCGCCAGCTCATATACAGTGCATACAATATATTTATATATATACCCTTATACACCATTTTAATAAAAAATATCACAAAATTCTTCTAAGTCCCTCGGGAAGAGTGAAAGACGCGCACGTTCATTTTCAGAGCTCCAAGACCTTCCTATAAGAAGTTAGCCAAAAAGTAGCTTCGAAAAATGCTTAGGTTAAGTTTCAGAGTTGCTTCTAACGTAACAAAGCTGGACTTACACATAATTTCACTCTCACAACATTATGGCTGGTTGGAGACAGTCCGAACCACAAGTACCGGGTCCATGGTTCTGGGCGTATACTGGGGGGACGGGGACGAATCCCATTAACCCCTGACTATACCGGGGATACGCTTATCACAATGCCTTTCTGGTCTGTGCTGAAGCAGGGCATTCTGGCAGCCAAGTGGCTTGACCTTTATTAGTGAGCCTGGTTACCCCCTCTCGGAACCACAGACTTAGAAATCGCCAGCTCATATACAGTGCATAAAATATATTTATATATACCCTTATACACCATTTTAATAAAAAATATCACAAAATTCTTCTAAGTCCCTCAGGAAGTGTGAAAGACGCGCACGTTCATTTTTAGAGCTCCTACACCTTCCTATAAGAAGTTAGCCAAAAAGTACTGTAGCTTCGAAAAACGCTTAGGTTAAGTTTCAGAGTTGCTTCTAATGTACCGAAGCTGGACTTAGAAATAATTCACTCTCATAACATTATGGCTGGTTGGAGACAGTCCGAACCACAAGTACCGGGTCCATGGTTCTGGGCGTATACTGGGGGGACGGGGGGGACTCCCATTAAACCCTGACTATACCGGGGATACGCGTATCACAATGCCTTACTGGTCTGTGCTGAAGCAGGGCATTCTGGCAGCCAAGTGGCTTGACCTTTATTAGTGAGCCTGGTTACCCCCTCTCGGAACCACAGACTTAGAAATCGCCAGCTCATATACAGTGCATACAATATATTTATATATATACCCTTATACACCATTTTAATAAAAAATATCACAAAATTCTTCCAAGTCCCTCGGGAAGAGTGAAAGACGCGCACGTTCATTTTCAGAGCTTCAAGACCTTCCTATAAGAAGTTAGCCAAAAAGTAGCTTCGAAAAATGCTTAGGTTAAGTTTCAGAGTTGCTTCTAACGTAACAATGCTGGACTTACACATAATTTCACTCTCACAACATTATGGCTGGTTGGAGACAGTCCGAACCACAAGTACCGGGTCCATGGTTCTGGGCGTATACTGGGGGGACGGGGACGAATCCCATTAACCCCTGACTATACCGGGGATACGCTTATCACAATGCCTTTATGGTCTGTGCTGAAGCAGGGCATTCTGGCAGCCAAGTGGCTTGACCTTTATTAGTGAGCCTGGTTACCCCCTCTCGGAACCACAGACTTAGAAATCGCCAGCTCATATACAGTGCATAAAATATATTTATATATATACCCTTATACACCATTTTAATAAAAAATATCACAAAATTCTTCTAAGTCCCTCAAGAAGTGTGAAAGACGCGCACGTTCATTTTTAGAGCTCCTACACCTTCCTATAAGAAGTTAGCCAAAAAGTACTGTAGCTTCGAAAAACGCTTAGGTTAAGTTTCAGAGTTGCTTCTAATGTACCGAAGCTGGACTTAGACATAATTTCACTCTCACAACATTATGGCTGGTTGGAGACATTCCGAACCACAAGTACCGGGTCCATGGTTCTGGGCGTATACTGGGGGGACGGGGACGACTCCCATTAAACCCTGACTATACCGGGGATACGCGTATCACAATGCCTTACTGGTCTGTGCTGAAGCAGGGCATTCTGGCAGGCAAGTGGCTTGACCTTTATTAGTGAGCCTGGTTACCCCCTCTCGGAACCACAGACTTAGAAATCGCCAGCTCATATACAGTGCATACAATATATTTATATATATACCCTTATACACCATTTTAATAAAAAATATCACAAAATTCTTCCAAGTCCCTCGGGAAGAGTGAAAGACGCGCACGTTCATTTTCAGAGCTCCAAGACCTTCCTATAAGAAGTTAGCCAAAAAGTAGCTTCGAAAAACGCTTAGGTTAAGTTTCAGAGTTGCTTCTAATGTACCAAAGCTGGACTTAGACATAATTTCACTCTCACAACATTATGGCTGGTTGGAGACAGTCCGAACCACAAGTACCGGGTCCATGGTTCTGGGCGTATACTAGGGGGACGGGGACGAATCCCATTAACCCCTGACTATACCGGGGATACGCGTATCACAATGCCTTACTGGTCTGTGCTGAAGCAGGGCATTCTGGCAGCCAAGTGGCTTGACCTTTATTAGTGAGCCTGGTTACCCCCTCTCGGAACCACAGACTTAGAAATCGCCAGCTCATATACAGTGCATAAAATATATTTATATATATACCCTTATACACCATTTTAATAAAAAATATCACAAAATTTTTCTAAGTCCCTCGGGAAGAGTGAAAGACGCGCACGTTCATTTTTAGAGCTCCTAGACCTTCCTATAAGAAGTTAGCCATAAAGTAGCTTCGAAAAACGCTTAGGTTAAGTTTCAGAGTTGCTTCTAATGTACCGAAGCTGGACTTAGACATAATTTCACTCTCACAACATTATGGCTGGTTGGAGACAGTCCGAACCACAAGTACCGGGTCCATGGTTCTGGGCGTATACTGGGGGGACGGGGACGACTCCCATTAAACCCTGACTATACCGGGGATACGCGTATCCCAATGCCTTACTGGTCTGTGCTGAAGCAGGGCATTCTGGCAGCCAAGTGGCTTGACCTTTATTAGTGAGCCTGGTTACCCCCTCTCGGAACCACAGACTTACAGTAGAAATCGCCAGCTCATATACAGTGCATACAATATATTTATATATATACCCTTATACACCATTTTAATAAAAAATATCACAAAATTCTTCTAAGTCCCTCGGGAAGAGTGAAAGACGCGCACGTTCATTTTCAGAGCTCCAAGACCTTCCTATAAGAAGTTAGCCAAAAAGTAGCTTCGAAAAATGCTTAGGTTAAGTTTCAGAGTTGCTTCTAACGTAACAAAGCTGGACTTACACATAATTTCACTCTCACAACATTATGGCTGGTTGGAGACAGTCCGAACCACAAGTACCGGGTCCATGGTTCTGGGCGTATACTGGGGGGACGGGGACGAATCCCATTAACCCCTGACTATACCGGGGATACGCTTATCACAATGCCTTTCTGGTCTGTGCTGAAGCAGGGCATTCTGGCAGCCAAGTGGCTTGACCTTTATTAGTGAGCCTGGTTACCCCCTCTCGGAACCACAGACTTAGAAATCGCCAGCTCATATACAGTGCATAAAATATATTTATATATACCCTTATACACCATTTTAATAAAAAATATCACAAAATTCTTCTAAGTCCCTCAGGAAGTGTGAAAGACGCGCACGTTCATTTTTAGAGCTCCTACACCTTCCTATAAGAAGTTAGCCAAAAAGTACTGTAGCTTCGAAAAACGCTTAGGTTAAGTTTCAGAGTTGCTTCTAATGTACCGAAGCTGGACTTAGAAATAATTCACTCTCATAACATTATGGCTGGTTGGAGACAGTCCGAACCACAAGTACCGGGTCCATGGTTCTGGGCGTATACTGGGGGGACGGGGGGGACTCCCATTAAACCCTGACTATACCGGGGATACGCGTATCACAATGCCTTACTGGTCTGTGCTGAAGCAGGGCATTCTGGCAGCCAAGTGGCTTGACCTTTATTAGTGAGCCTGGTTACCCCCTCTCGGAACCACAGACTTAGAAATCGCCAGCTCATATACAGTGCATACAATATATTTATATATATACCCTTATACACCATTTTAATAAAAAATATCACAAAATTCTTCCAAGTCCCTCGGGAAGAGTGAAAGACGCGCACGTTCATTTTCAGAGCTCCAAGACCTTCCTATAAGAAGTTAGCCAAAAAGTAGCTTCGAAAAATGCTTAGGTTAAGTTTCAGAGTTGCTTCTAACGTAACAAAGCTGGACTTACACATAATTTCACTCTCACAACATTATGGCTGGTTGGAGACAGTCCGAACCACAAGTACCGGGTCCATGGTTCTGGGCGTATACTGGGGGGACGGGGACGAATCCCATTAACCCCTGACTATACCGGGGATACGCTTATCACAATGCCTTTATGGTCTGTGCTGAAGCAGGGCATTCTGGCAGCCAAGTGGCTTGACCTTTATTAGTGAGCCTGGTTACCCCCTCTCGGAACCACAGACTTAGAAATCGCCAGCTCATATACAGTGCATAAAATATATTTATATATATACCCTTATACACCATTTTAATAAAAAATATCACAAAATTCTTCTAAGTCCCTCAGGAAGTGTGAAAGACGCGCACGTTCATTTTTAGAGCTCCTACACCTTCCTATAAGAAGTTAGCCAAAAAGTACTGTAGCTTCGAAAAACGCTTAGGTTAAGTTTCAGAGTTGCTTCTAATGTACCGAAGCTGGACTTAGACATAATTTCACTCTCACAACATTATGGCTGGTTGGAGACAGTCCGAACCACAAGTACCGGGTCCATGGTTCTGGGCGTATACTGGGGGGACGGGGACGACTCCCATTAAACCCTGACTATACCGGGGATACGCGTATCACAATGCCTTACTGGTCTGTGCTGAAGCAGGGCATTCTGGCAGGCAAGTGGCTTGACCTTTATTAGTGAGCCTGGTTACCCCCTCTCGGAACCACAGACTTAGAAATCGCCAGCTCATATACAGTGCATACAATATATTTATATATATACCCTTATACACCATTTTAATAAAAAATATCACAAAATTCTTCCAAGTCCCTCGGGAAGAGTGAAAGACGCGCACGTTCATTTTCAGAGCTCCAAGACCTTCCTATAAGAAGTTAGCCAAAAAGTAGCTTCGAAAAACGCTTAGGTTAAGTTTCAGAGTTGCTTCTAATGTACCAAAGCTGGACTTAGACATAATTTCACTCTCACAACATTATGGCTGGTTGGAGACAGTCCGAACCACAAGTACCGGGTCCATGGTTCTGGGCGTATACTAGGGGGACGGGGACGAATCCCATTAACCCCTGACTATACCGGGGATACGCGTATCACAATGCCTTACTGGTCTGTGCTGAAGCAGGGCATTCTGGCAGCCAAGTGGCTTGACCTTTATTAGTGAGCCTGGTTACCCCCTCTCGGAACCACAGACTTAGAAATCGCCAGCTCATATACAGTGCATAAAATATATTTATATATATACCCTTATACACCATTTTAATAAAAAATATCACAAAATTCTTCTAAGTCCCTCGGGAAGAGTGAAAGACGCGCACGTTCATTTTCAGAGCTCCAAGACCTTCCTATAAGAAGTTAGCCAAAAAGTAGCTTCGAAAAATGCTTAGGTTAAGTTTCAGAGTTGCTTCTAACGTAACAAAGCTGGACTTAGACATAATTTCACTCTCACAACATTATGGCTGGTTGGAGACAGTCCGAACCACAAGTACCGGGTCCATGGTTCTGGGCGTATACTGGGGGGACGGGGACGAATCCCATTAACCCCTGACTATACCGGGGATACGCTTATCACAATGCCTTTCTGGTCTGTGCTGAAGCAGGGCATTCTGGCAGCCAAGTGGCTTGACCTTTATTAGTGAGCCTGGTTACCCCCTCTCGGAACCACAGACTTAGAAATCGCCAGCTCATATACAGTGCATAAAATATATTTATATATATACAGTACCCTTATACACCATTTTAATAAAAAATATCACAAATTTTTTCTAAGTCCCTCGGGAAGAGTGAAAGACGCGCACGTTCATTTTTAGAGCTCCTAGACCTTCCTACTGTATAAGAAGTTACTGTAGCCAAAAAGTAGCTTCGAAAAACGCTTAGGTTAAGTTTCAGAGTTGCTTCTAATGTACCGAAGCTGGACTTAGACATAATTTCACTCTCACAACATTATGGCTGGTTGGAGACAGTCCGAACCACAAGTACCGGGTCCATGGTTCTGGGCGTATACTGGGGGGACGGGGACGACTCCCATTAAACCCTGACTATACCGGGGATACGCGTATCACAATGCCTTATTGGTCTGTGCTGAAGCAGGGCATTCTGGCAGCCAAGTGGCTTGACCTTTATTAGTGAGCCTGGTTACCCCCTCTCGGAACCACAGACTTACAGTAGAAATCGCCAGCTCATATACAGTGCATAAAATATATTTATATATATACCCTTATACACCATTTTAATAAAAAATATCACAAAATTCTTCTAAGTCCCTCAGGAAGAGTGAAAGACGCGCACGTTCATTTTCAGAGCTCCTAGACCTTCCTATAAGAAGTTAGCCAAAAAGTAGCTTCGAAAAACGCTTAGGTTAAGTTTCAGAGTTGCTTCTAACGTAACAAAGCTGGACTTAGACATAATTTCACTCTCACAACATTATGACTGGTTGGAGACAGTCCGAACCACAAGTACCGGGTCCATGGTTCTGGGCGTATACTGGGGGGACGGGGACGAATCCCATTAACCCCTGACTATACCGGGGATACGCTTATCACAATGACTTTCTGGTCTGTGCTGAAGCAGGGCATTCTGGCAGCCAAGTGGCTTGACCTTTATTAGTGAGCCTGGTTACCCCCTCTCGGAACCACAGACTTAGAAATCGCCAGCTCATATACAGTGCATAAAATATATTTATATATATACCCTTATACACCATTTTAATAAAAAATATCACAAAATTCTTCTAAGTCCCTCGGAAAGAGTGAAAGACGCGCACGTTCATTTTCAGAGCTCCTAGACCTTCCTATAAGAAGTTAGCCAAAAAGTAGCTTCGAGAAACGCTTAGGTTAAGTTTCAGAGTTGCTTCTAACGTAACAAAGCTGGACTTAGACATAATTTCACTCTCACAACATTATGGCTGGTTGGAGACCGTCCGAACCACAAGTACCGGGTCCATGGTTCTGGGCGTATACTGGGGGGACGGGGACGACTCCCATTAAACCCTGACTATACCGGGGATACGCTTATCACAATGACTTTCTGGTCTGGGCTGAAGCAGGGCATTCTGGCAGCCAAGTGGCTTGACCTTTATTAGTGAGCCTGGTTACCCCCTCTCGGAACCACAGACTTAGAAATCGCCAGCTCATATACAGTGCATAAAATATATTTATATATATATACCCTTATACAGTACACCATTTTAATAAAAAATATCACAAAATTCTTCTAAGTCCCTCAGGAAGAGTGAAAGACGCGCACGTTCATTTTTAGAGCTCCTACACCTTCCTATAAGAAGTTAGCCAAAAAGTAGCTTCGAAAAACGCTTAGGTTAAGTTTCAGAGTTGCTTCTAATGTACCGAAGCTGGACTTAGACATAATTTCACTCTCACAACATTATGGCTGGTTGGAGACAGTCCGAACCACAAGTACCGGGTCCATGGTTCTGGGTGTATACTGGGGGGACGGGGACGACTCCCATTAAACCCTGACTATACCGGGGATACGCGTATCACAATGCCTTACTGGTCTGTGCTGAAGCAGGGAATTCTGGCAGCCAAGTGGCTTGACCTTTATTAGTGAGCCTGGTTACCCCCTCTCGGAACCACAGACTTAGAAATCGCCAGCTCATATACAGTGCATAAAATATATTTATATATATACCCTTATACACCATTTTAATAAAAAATATCACAAAATTCGTCTAAGTCCCTCAGGAAGATTGAAAGACGCGCACGTTCATTTTTAGAGCTCCTACACCTTCCTATAAGAAGTTAGCCAAAAAGTAGCTTCGAAAAACGCTTAGGTTAAGTTTCAGAGTTGCTTCTAATGTACCGAAGCTGGACTTAGACATAATTTCACTCTCACAACATTATGGCTGGTTGGAGACAGTCCGAACCACAAGTACCGGGTCCATGGTTCTGGGCGTATACTGGGGGGACGGGGATGACTCCCATTAAACCCTGACTATACCGGGGATACGCGTATCACAATGCCTTACTGGTCTGTGCTGAAGCAGGGCATTCTGGCAGCCAAGTGGCTTGACCTTTATTAGTGAGCCTGGTTACCCCCTCTCGGAACCACAGACTTAGAAATCGCCAGCTCATATACAGTGCATACAATATATTTATATATATACCCTTATACACCATTTTAATAAAAAATATCACAAAATTCTTCCAAGTCCCTCGGGAAGAGTGAAAGACGCGCACGTTCATTTTCAGAGCTCCAAGACCTTCCTATAAGAAGTTAGCCAAAAAGTAGCTTCGAAAAACGCTTAGGTTAAGTTTCAGAGTTGCTTCTAATGTACCAAAGCTGGACTTAGACATAATTTCACTCTCACAACATTATGGCTGGTTGGAGACAGTCCGAAGCACAAGTACCGGGTCCATGGTTCTGGGCGTATACTGGGGGGACGGGGACGACTCCCATTAACTCCTGACTATACCGGGGATACGCGTATCACAATGCCTTTCTGGTCTGTGCTGAAGCAGGGCATTCTGGCAGCCAAGTGGCTTGACCTTTATTAGTGAGCCTGGTTACCCCCTCTCGGAACCACAGACTTAGAAATCGCCAGCTCATATACAGTGCATAAAATATATTTATATATATACCCTTATACACCATTTTAATAAAAAATATCACAAATTTTTTCTAAGTCCCTCGGGAAGAGTGAAAGACGCGCACGTTCATTTTTAGAGCTCCTAGACCTTCCTACTGTATAAGAAGTTAGCCAAAAAGTATCTTCGAAAAACGCTTAGGTTAAGTTTCAGAGTTGCTTCTAATGTACCGAAGCTGGACTTGTACATAATTTCACTCTCACAACATTATGGCTGGTTGGAGACAGTCCGAACCACAAGTACCGGGTCCATGGTTCTGGGCGTATACTGGGGGGACGGGGACGACTCCCATTAAACCCTGACTATACCGGGGATACGCGTATCACAATGCCTTACTGGTCTGTGCTGAAGCAGGTCATTCTGGCAGCCAAGTGGCTTGACCTTTATTAGTGAGCCTGGTTACCCCCTCTCGGAACCACAGACTTAGAAATCGCCAGCTCATATACAGTGCATAAAATATATTTATATATATACCCTTATACACCATTTTAATAAAAAATATCACAAAATTCTTCTAAGTCCCTCGGGAAGAGTGAAAGACGCGCTCGTTAATTTTTAGAGCTCCTACTGTACACCTTCCTATAAGAAGTTAGCCAACAAGTAGCTTCGAAAAACGCTTACTGTAGGTTAAGTTTCAGAGTTGCTTCTAATGTACCGAAGCTGGACTTAGACATAATTTCACTCTCACAACATTATGGCTGGTTGGAGACAGTCCGAACCACAAGTACCGGGTCCATGGTTCTGGGCATATACTGGGGGGACGGGGACGACTCCCATTAAACCCTGACTATACCGGGGATACGCGAATCACAATGCCTTACTGGTCTGTGCTGAAGCAGGGCATTCTGGCAGCCAAGTGTCTTGACCTTTATTAGTGAGCCTGGTTACCCCCTCTCGGAACCACAGACTTAGAAATCGCCAGCTCATATACAGTGCATAAAATATATTTATATATATACCCTTATACACCATTTTAATAAAAAATATCACAAAATTCTTCTACAGTAAGTCCCTCAGGAAGAGTGAAAGACGCGCACGTTCATTTTTAGAGCTCCTACACATTCCTATAAGAAGTTAGCCAAAAAGTAGCTTCGAAAAACGCTTAGGTTAAGTTTCAGAGTTGCTTCTAATGTACCGAAGCTGGACTTAGACATAATTTCACTCTCACAACATTATGGCTGGTTGGAGACAGTCCGAACAACAAGTACCGGGTCCATGGTTCTGGGCGTATACTGGGGGGACGGGGACGACTCCCATTAAACCCTGACTATACCGGGGATACGCGTATCACAATGCCTTACTGGTCTGTGCTGAAGCAGGGCATTCTGGCAGCCAAGTGGCTTGACCTTTATTAGTGAGCCTGGTTACCCCCTCTCGGAACCACAGACTTAGAAATCGCCAGCTCATATACAGTGCATACAATATATTTATATATATACCCTTATACACCATTTTAATAAAAAATATCACAAAATTCTTCCAAGTCCCTCGGGAAGAGTGAAAGACGCGCACGTTCATTTTCAGAGCTCCAAGACCTTCCTATAAGAAGTTAGCCAAAAAGTAGCTTCGAAAAACGCTTAGGTTAAGTTTCAGAGTTCCTTCTAATGTACCAAAGCTGGACTTAGACATAATTTCACTCTCACAACATTATGGCTGGTTGGAGACAGTCCGAACCACAAGTACCGGGTCCATGGTTCTGGGCGTATACTGGGGGGACGGGGACGACTCCCATTAACTCCTGACTATACCGGGGATACGCGTATCACAATGCCTTTCTGGTCTGTGCTGAAGCAGGGCATTCTGGCAGCCAAGTGGCTTGACCTTTATTAGTGAGCCTGGTTACCCCCTCTCGGAACCACAGACTTAGAAATCGCCAGCTCATATACAGTGCATAAAATATATTTATATATATACCCTTATACACCATTTTAATAAAAAATATCACAAAATTCTTCTAAGTCCCTCAGGAAGAGTGAAAGACGCGCACGTACATTTTTAGAGCTCCTACACATTCCTATAAGAAGTTAGCCAAAAAGTAGCTTCGAAAAACGCTTAGGTTAAGTTTCAGAGTTGCTTCTAATGTACCGAAGCTGGACTTAGACATAATTTCACTCTCACAACATTATGGCTGGTTGGAGACAGTCCGAACAACAAGTACCGGGTCCATGGTTCTGGGCGTATACTGGGGGGACGGGGACGACTCCCATTAAACCCTGACTATACCGGGGATACGCGTATCACAATGCCTTACTGATCTGTGCTGAAGCAGGGCATTCTGGCAGCCAAGTGGCTTGACCTTTATTAGTGAGCCTGGTTACCCCCTCTCGGAACCACAGACTTAGAAATCGCCAGCTCATATACAGTGCATACAATATATTTATATATATACCCTTATACACCATTTTAATAAAAAATATCACAAAATTCTTCCAAGTCCCTCGGGAAGAGTGAAAGACGCGCACGTTCATTTTCAGAGCTCCAAGACCTTTCTATAAGAAGTTAGCCAAAAAGTAGCTTCGAAAAACGCTTAGGTTAAGTTTCAGAGTTGCTTCTAATGTACCAAAGCTGGACTTAGACATAATTTCACTCTCACAACATTATGGCTGGTTGGAGACAGTCCGAACCACAAGTACCGGGTCCATGGTTCTGGGCGTATACTGGGGGGACGGG
This sequence comes from Ascaphus truei, assembly GCF_040206685.1. Taxonomy (NCBI): domain Eukaryota; kingdom Metazoa; phylum Chordata; class Amphibia; order Anura; family Ascaphidae; genus Ascaphus; species Ascaphus truei. The sequence continues at coordinate 281,664,181 of NC_134483.1, forward strand.
GACGACTCCCATTAAACCCTGACTATACCGGGGATACGCGTATCACAATGCCTTACTGGTCTGTGCTGAAGCAGGGCATTCTGGCAGCCAAGTGGCTTGACCTTTATTAGTGAGCCTGGTTACCCCCTCTCGGAACCACAGACTTAGAAATCGCCAGCTCATATACAGTGCATACAATATATTTATATATATACCCTTATACACCATTTTAATAAAAAATATCACAAAATTCTTCCAAGTCCCTCGGGAAGAGTGAAAGACGCGCACGTTCATTTTCAGAGCTCCAAGACCTTCCTATAAGAAGTTAGCCAAAAAGTAGCTTCGAAAAACGCTTAGGTTAAGTTTCAGAGTTGCTTCTAATGTACCGAAGCTGGACTTAGACATAATTTCACTCTCACAACATTATGGCTGGTTGGAGACAGTCCGAACCACAAGTACCGGGTCCATGGTTCTGGGCGTATACTGGGGGGACGGGGGGGACTCCCATTAAACCCTGACTATACCGGGGATACACGTATCACAATGCCTTACTGGTCTGTGCTGAAGCAGGGCATTCTGGCAGCCAAGTGGCTTGACCTTTATTAGTGAGCCTGGTTACCCCCTCTCGGAACCACAGACTTAGAAATCGCCAGCTCATATACAGTGCATAAAATATATTTATATACTGTATATATACCCTTATACACCATTTTAATAAAAAATATCACAAAATGCACGTTCATTTTCAGAGCTCCTAGACCTTCCTATAAGAAGTTAGCCAAAAAGTAGCTTCGAAAAACGCTTAGGTTAAGTTTCAGAGTTGCTTCTAATGTACCGAAGCTGGACTTAGACATAATTTCACTCTCACAACATTATGGCGGCGCTGTACATACAGGGATAAGAATAGTATTATTACATAGCACTGACAGTGACGGCGGCGCTGTAGATACAGGGATAAGGATAGTATTACATAGCACTGACAGTGACGGCGGCGCTGTACATAAAGGGATAAGAATAGTATTATTACATAGCACTGACAGTGATGGCGGTACTGTACATACAGGGATAAGAATAGTATTTTTGCATAGCACTGACAGTGATGGCGGCGCTGTACATACAGGGATAAGAATAGTATTATTACATAGCACTGACAGTGATGGCGGCGCTGTACATACAGGGATAAGAATAGTATTATTACATAGCACTGACAGTGACGGTGGTGCTGTACATACAGGGATAAGCATAGTATTACATAGCACTGACAGTGACGGCGGGGCTGTACATACAGGGATAAGAATAGTATTATTGCACAGCACTGACAGTGACGGCGGCGCTGCACATACAGGGTTAAGGATAGCATTATTACATAGCACTGACAGTGACGGCGGCGCTGTACATACAGGGATAACGATAGGATATATAAGACAGTACTGACAGTGATGGCGGCGCTTATCCTGTATGTACAGCGCCGCCATCACTGTCAGTGCTATGTAATAATACTATCCTTATCCCTGTATGTACAGCGCCGCAATCACTGTCAGTGGGTAGAAAGTACTTTTCTCCACCCCTGTTATTGCCACAGACTTGCCCTTTACAGGGCGCCGCCGTCACTGTCAGTGCTATGTAATACTATACTTATCCCTGTATGTACAGCGCCGCCGTCACTGTCAGTGCTATGTAATAATACTATACTTATCCCTGTATGTACAGCGCCACTGTCACTGTCAGTGCTATGTAATAATACTATCCTTATCCCTGTATGTACAGCGCCGCGGTCACTATCAGTGCTATGTAATAATACTATCCTTATCCCTGTATGTACAGCGCCGCCGTCACTGTCAGTGCTATGTAATACTATCCTTATCCCTGTATGTACAGCGCCGCCGTCACTGTCAGTTCTATGTAATACTATCCTTATCCCTGTGTGTACAGCGCCGCCGTCACTGTCACTGCTATGTAATAATACTATCCTTAACCCTGTATGTACAGCGCCGCCGTCACTGTCAGTGCTATTTATTAATAATATCCTTATCCCTGTATGTACAGTGCCGCCGTCACTGTCAGTGCTATGTAATACTATCCTTATCCCTGTATGTACAGCACCGCCGTCACTGTCAGTGCTGTGTAATACTATCCTTATCCCTGTATGTACAGCGTCGCCGTCACTGTCAGTGCTATGTAATACTATCCTTATCCCTGTATGTACAGCACCGCGTCACTGTCAGTGCTATGTAAAACTATCCTTATCCCTGTGTGTACAGCGCCGCCGTCACTGTCAGTGCTATGTAATAATACTATCCTTATCCCTGTATGTACAGAGCCCCCTGTATGTACAGCGCCTCCGTCACTGTCAGTGCTAATATTACATAGCACTGACAGTGACGGCGGCGCTGTACATACAGGGATAAGGATAGTATTATTTCATAGCACTGACAGTGACGGCGGCGCAGTGGCATACAGGGATAAGGATAGTATTACATAGCACTGACAGTGACGGCGGCGCTGTACATACAGGTATAAGGATAGTATTATTACATAGCACTGACAGTGACGGCGGCGCTGTACATACAGGGATAAGGATAGTATTATTACATAGCACTGACAGTGACGGTGGCGTGGTACATACAGGGATAAGGATAGTATTATTACATAGCATTGACAGTGACGCGGCGCTGTACATACAGGGATAAGGATAGTATTACATAGCACTGACAGTGACGGCGACGCTGTACATACAGGGATAAGGATAGTATTACATAGCACTGACAGTGACGGTGGCGCCCTGTTAAGGGCAAGTCTGTGGCAATAACAGGGGTAGAGAAAAGTACTTTCTACCCACTGACAGTGATGGCGGCGCTGTACATACAGGGATAGGGATAGTATTATTACATAGCAATGTCAGTTCTATGTAATACTATCCTTATCCCTGTATGTAGAGCGCCGCCGTCACTGTCACTGCTATGTAATAATACTATCCTTACCCCTGTATGTACAGCGCCGCCGTCACTGTCAGTGCTATGTAATAATAATATCCTTATCCCTGTATGTACAGCGCCGCCGTCACTGTCAGTGCTATGTAATACTATCCTTATCCCTGTATGTACAGCGCCGCCGTCACTGTCAGTGCTGTGTAATACTATCCTTATCCCTGTATGCACAGCACCACCGTCACTGTCAGTGCTATGTAATACTATCCTTATCACTGTGTGTACAGCGCCGCCGTCACTGTCAGTGCTATGTAATAATACTATCCTTATCCCTGTATGTACAGCGCCGCCGTCACTGTCACTGCTATGTAATACTATCCTTATCCCTGTATGTACAGAGCCGCCATCGCTGTCAGTGCTGTGTAATACTATCCTTATCCCTGTATGTACAGCGCCGCCGTCACTGTCAGTGCTATGTAATACTATCCTTATCCCTGTATGTACAGCGCCGCCATCACTGTCAGTGCTGTGTAATACTATCCTTATCCCTGTATGTACAGCGCCGCCGTCATTGTCAGTGCTATGTAATACTATCCTTATCCCTGTTTGTACAGCGCCGCCATCACTGTCAGTGCTGTGTAATACTATCCTTATCCCTGTATGCACAGCACCGCCGTCACTGTCAGTGCTATGTAATACTATCCTTATCCCTGTATGTACAGCGCCGCGTCACTGTCAGTGCTATGTAATACTATCCTTATCCCTGTATGTACAGCGCCGCCGTCACTGTCAGTGCTATGTAATAATACTATCCTTATCCCTGTATGTACAGTGCCGCCGTCACTGTCAGTGCTATGTAATAATACTAAACTTATCCTTGTATGTACAGCGCCGCCGTCACTGTCAGTGCTATGTAATAATACTATCCTTATCCCTGTATGTACAGCGCCGCCGTCACTGTCAGTGCTATGTAATAATACTATCCTTATCCCTGTATGTACAGCGTCGCCGTCACTGTCAGTGCTATGTAATACTATCCTTATCCCTGTATGTACAGCACCGCCGTCACTGTCAGTTCTATGTAATACTATCCTTATCCCTGTATGTACAGCGCCGCTGTCACTGTCACTGCTATGTAATAATACTATCCTTATCCCTGTATATACAGCGCCGCCGTCACTGTCAGTGCTATGTAATACTATCCTTAGCCCTGTATGTACAATTACATAGCACTGACAGTGATGGCGGCGCTGTACATACAGGGATAAGTATAGTATTATTACATAGCACTGACAGTGACGGCGGCGCTGTACATACAGGGATAAGCGCCGCCGTCACTGTCAGTACTGTCTTATATATCCTATCCTTATCCCTGTATGTACAGCGCCACCGTCACTGTCAGTGCTATGTAATAATGCTATCCTTAACCCTGTATGTGCAGCGCCGCCGTCACTGTCAGTGCTGTGCAATAATAATATCCTTATCCCTGTGTGTACAGCGCCGCCGTCACTGTCAGTGCTATGTAATACTATCCTTATCCCTGTATGTACAGCGCCGCCGTCACTGTCAATGCTGTGTAATACTATCCTTATCCCTGTATGTACAGCACCGCCGTCACTGTCAGTTCTATGTAATACTATCCTTATCCCTGTATGTACAGCGCCGCCGTCACTGTCAGTTCTATGTAATACTATCCTTATCCCTGTATGTACAGCACCGCCGTCACTGTCAGTTCTATGTAATACTATCCTTATCCCTGTATGTACAGCGCCGCTGTCACTGTCACTGCTATGTAATAATACTATCCTTATCCCTGTATATACAGCGCCGCCGTCACTGTCAGTGCTATGTAATACTATCCTTAGCCCTGTATGTACAATTACATAGCACTGACAGTGATGGCGGCGCTGTACATACAGGGATAAGTATAGTATTATTACATAGCACTGACAGTGACGGCGGCGCTGTACATACAGGGATAAGCGCCGCCGTCACTGTCAGTACTGTCTTATATATCCTATCCTTATCCCTGTATGTACAGCGCCACCGTCACTGTCAGTGCTATGTAATAATGCTATCCTTAACCCTGTATGTGCAGCGCCGCCGTCACTGTCAGTGCTGTGCAATAATAATATCCTTATCCCTGTGTGTACAGCGCCGCCGTCACTGTCAGTGCTATGTAATACTATCCTTATCCCTGTATGTACAGCGCCGCCGTCACTGTCAATGCTGTGTAATACTATCCTTATCCCTGTATGTACAGCACCGCCGTCACTGTCAGTTCTATGTAATACTATCCTTATCCCTGTATGTACAGCGCCGCCGTCACTGTCAGTTCTATGTAATACTATCCTTATCCCTGTATGTACAGCGCCGCCGTCACTGTCACTGATATGTAATAATACTATCCCTATCCCTGTATGTACAGCGCCGCCGTCACTGTCAGTGCTATGTAATAATAATATCCTTATCCCTGTATGTACAGCGCCGCCGTAACTGTCAGTGCTATGTAATACTATCCTTATCCCTGTATGTACAATTACATAGCACTGACAGTAACGGCGGCGTTGTACATACAGGGATAAGAATAGTATTATTACATAGCACTGACAGTGACCGCGGCGCTGTACATACAGGGATAAGGATAGTATTATTACATAGCACTGACAGTGACGGTGGCGCTGTACATACAGGGATAAGTATAGTATTATTACATAGCACTGACAGTGACGGCGGTGCTGTACATACAGAGATAAAGATAGTATTATTGCATAGCACTGACAGTGACGGTGGCGCTGTACATACAGGGATAAGTATAGTATTATTACATAGCACTGACAGTGACGGCGGCGCTGTACATACAGGGATAAGGAAAGTATTATTACATAGCAGTGACAGTGACGGCGGCGCTATAGATACAGGGATAAGGATAGTATTACATAGCACTGACAGTGACTGCGGCGCCCTGTAAAGGGCAAGTCTGTGGCAATAACAGGGGTGGAGAAAAGTACCTTCTACCCACTGACAGTGATGGCGGCGCTGTACATACAGGGATAAGTATAGTATTATTACATAGCACTGACAGTGACGGCGGTGCTGTACATACAGAGATAAGGATAGTATTATTGCATAGCACTGACAGTGACGGTGGCGCTGTACATACAGGGATAAGTATAGTATTATTACATAGCACTGACAGTGACGGCGGCGCTGTACATACAGGGATAAGGAAAGTATTATTACATAGCACTGACAGTGACGGCGGCGCTGTACATACAGGGATAAGCGCCGCCGTCACTGTCAGTACTGTCTTATATATCCTATCCTTAACCCTGTATGTGCAGCGCCGCCGTCACTGTCAGTGCTGTGCAATAATAGTATTCTTATCCCTGTATGTACAGCCCCGCCGTCACTGTCAATTCTATGTAATACTATCCTTATCCCTGTATGTACAGCGCCGCCGTCACTGTCAGTGCTATGTAATAATACTATCCTTATCCCTGTATGTACAGCGCTGCCGTCACTGTCAGTGCTATGTAATAATACTATCCTTATCCCTGTATGTACAGCGCCGCCGTCACTGTCAGTGCTAAGTAATACTATCCTTATCCCTGTATGTACAGCGCCGCCGTCACTGTCAGTGCTGTGTAATACTATCCTTATCCCTGTATGCACAGCACCACCGTCACTGTCAGTGCTATGTAATACTATCCTTATCACTGTGTGTACAGCGCCGCCGTCACTGTCAGTGCTATGTAATAATACTATCCTTATCCCTGTATGTACAGCGCCGCCGTCACTGTCACTGCTATGTAATACTATCCTTATCCCTGTATGTACAGAGCCGCCATCGCTGTCAGTGCTGTGTAATACTATCCTTATCCCTGTATGTACAGTGCCGCCGTCACTGTCAGTGCTATGTAATACTATCCTTATCCCTGTATGTACAGCGCCGCCGTCACTGTCAGTGCTATGTAATAATACTATCCTTATCCCTGTATGTACAGCGCCGCCGTCACTGTCAGTGCTATGTAATACTATCCTTATCCCTGTATGTACAGCACCGCCGTCACTGTCAGTTCTATGTAATACTATCCTTATCCCTGTATGTACAGCGCCGCTGTCACTGTCACTGCTATGTAATAATACTATCCTTATCCCTGTATATACAGCGCCGCCGTCACTGTCAGTGCTATGTAATACTATCCTTAGCCCTGTATGTACAATTACATAGCACTGACAGTGATGGCGGCGCTGTACATACAGGGATAAGTATAGTATTATTACATAGCACTGACAGTGACGGCGGCGCTGTACATACAGGGATAAGCGCCGCCGTCACTGTCAGTACTGTCTTATATATCCTATCCTTATCCCTGTATGTACAGCGCCGCCGTCACTGTCAGTGCTATGTAATAATGCTATCCTTAACCCTGTATGTGCAGCGCCGCCGTCACTGTCAGTGCTGTGCAATAATAATATCCTTATCCCTGTGTGTACAGCGCCGCCGTCACTGTCAGTGCTATGTAATACTATCCTTATCCCTGTATGTACAGCGCCGCCGTCACTGTCAATGCTGTGTAATACTATCCTTATCCCTGTATGTACAGCACCGCCGTCACTGTCAGTGCTATGTAATACTATCCTTATCCCTGTATGTACAGCGCCGCCGTCACTGTCAGTTCTATGTAATACTATCCTTATCCCTGTATGTACAGCGCCGCCGTCACTGTCACTGCTATGTAATAATACTATCCCTATCCCTGTATGTACAGCGCCGCCGTCACTGTCAGTGCTATGTAATAATAATATCCTTATCCCTGTATGTACAGCGCCGCCGTCACTGTCAGTGCTATGTAATACTATCCTTATCCCTGTATGTACAATTACATAGCACTGACAGTAACGGCGGCGTTGTACATACAGGGATAAGAATAGTATTATTACATAGCACTGACAGTGACCGCGGCGCTGTACATACAGGGATAAGGATAGTATTATTACATAGCACTGACAGTGACGGTGGCGCTGTACATACAGGGATAAGTATAGTATTATTACATAGCACTGACAGTGACGGCGGTGCTGTACATACAGAGATAAAGATAGTATTATTGCATAGCACTGACAGTGACGGTGGCGCTGTACATACAGGGATAAGTATAGTATTATTACATAGCACTGACAGTGACGGCGGCGCTGTACATACAGGGATAAGGAAAGTATTATTACATAGCAGTGACAGTGACGGCGGCGCTATAGATACAGGGATAAGGATAGTATTACATTGCACTGACAGTGACTGCGGCGCCCTGTAAAGGGCAAGTCTGTGGCAATAACAGGGGTGGAGAAAAGTACCTTCTACCCACTGACAGTGATGGCGGCGCTGTACATACAGGGATAAGTATAGTATTATTACATAGCACTGACAGTGACGGCGGTGCTGTACATACAGAGATAAGGATAGTATTATTGCATGGCACTGACAGTGACGGTGGCGCTGTACATACAAGGATAAGTATAGTATTATTACATAGCACTGACAGTGACGGCGGCGCTGTACATACAGGGATAAGGAAAGTATTATTACATAGCACTGACAGTGACGGCGGCGCTGTACATACAGGGATAAGCGCCGCCGTCACTGTCAGTACTGTCTTATATATCCTATCCTTAACCCTGTATGTGCAGCGCCGCCGTCACTGTCAGTGCTGTGCAATAATAGTATTCTTATCCCTGTATGTACAGCCCCGCCGTCACTGTCAATTCTATGTAATACTATCCTTATCCCTGTATGTACAGCGCCGCCGTCACTGTCAGTGCTATGTAATAATACTATTCTTATCCCTGTATGTACAGCGCCGCCGTCACTGTCAGTGCTATGTAATAATACTATCCTTATCCCTGTATGTACAGCGCTGCCTTCACTGTCAGTGCTATGTAATAATACTATCCTTATCCCTGTATGTACAGCGCCGCCGTCACTGGTTGGGAGGACTCGTTTTTAGAAGCTTATTATTCGTGGAGAGTACACCGCATGGCTGGGTACAGGAGAGAAGGAGATTTTGAAACCAGCAGGAGGAGAGAGAGACACGCGTAGCAGCATCACTGATCCAGACCCTCTGGAGCTCCATACAGCATCTGCCACACGTGGGGACGCCAGAGAGTGAGCTCCGGTCGCCATCTTGGATCCACAGAAAGTGCTTCCAGTCCTACTGCTTTCAAACATCCTGCATCCTGTTAGTAGGGCAACGATTTTGCCCCCCCGGATTAGTGTGTGAAATTATCCAGAATTCTGCATTAGTTGTTATTAAATAGCTTTTTATTAATTTTTTTCTGGCTAGTTGTTGTTGTGAGTCTGTCTTATTTGTTTTATGTTGTCAGTATTATATGTTTTTATGTCCTCAATTTGACATACTGCACCATAATTCTCTCTTTGTTTTTTCACATATCACGTCACGTTTTGGAGGAAATCTGCACTTTGCTCATCACCATCACTAAAGGACTTGATTTGGACTTTACACGTCACGGTTTGAACTGGCGCCGGCTTATCTTTTTTCTCTTTGCCTAGATACTGACTGTACAGTCAGTTTTTGTCTGGCTGCCAATTCATCATATCTTATTAATATTATATTATTTTATTATTGTGTGTTTAGCGCTGTTTTGCACCGTCTTTTCTGTTTTTGAGAGTGAAATTATGTCTAAGTCCAGCTTTGGTACATTAGAAGCAACTCTGAAACTTAACCTAAGCGTTTTTCGAAGCTACTTTTTGGCTAACTTCTTATAGGAAGGTCTAGGAGCTCTGAAAATGAACGTGCGCGTCTTTTACTCTTCCCGAGGGACTTAGAAGAATTTTGTGATATTTTTTATTAAAATGGTGTATAAGGGTATATATATAAATATATTTTATGCACTGTATATGAGCTGGCGATTTCTAAGTCTGTGGTTCCGAGAGGGGGTAACCAGCCTCACTAATAAAGGTCAAGCCACTTGGCTGCCAGAATGCCCTGCTTCAGCACAGACCAGTAAGGCATTGTGATTCGCGTATCACCGGTATAGTCAGGGGTTAATGGGAGTCGTCCCCGTCCCCCCAGTATATGCCCAGAACCATGGACCCGGTATTTGTGGTTCGGACTGTCTCCAACCAGCCATAATGTTGTGAGAGTGAAATTATGTCTAAGTCCAGCTTCGGTACATTAGAAGCAACTCTGAAACTTAACCTAAGCGTTTTTCGAAGCTACTTTTTGGCTAACTTCTTATAGGAAGATCTAGGAGCTCTGAAAATGAACGTGCGCGTCTTTCACTCTTCCCGAGGGACTTAGAAGAATTTTGTGATATTTTTTATTAAAATGGTGTATAAGGGTATATATATAAATATATTTTATGCACTGTATATGAGCTGGCGATTTCTAAGCCTGTGGTTCCGAGAGGGGGTAACCAGGCTCACTAATAAAGGTCAAGCCACTTGGCTGCCAGAATGCCCTGCTTCAGCACAGACCAGAAAGGCATTGTGATAAGCGTATCCCCGGTATAGTCAGGGGTTAATGGGAGTCGTCCCCGTCCCCCCAGTATACGCCCAGAACCATGGACCCGGTACTTGTGGTTCGGACTGTCTCCAACCAGCCATAATGTTGTGAGAGTGAAATTTATCTAAGTCCAGCTTTGGGACATTAGAAGCAACTCTGAAACTTAACCTAAGCGTTTTTCGAAGCTACTTTTTGGCTAACTTCTTATAGGAAAGTCTAGGAGCTCTGAAAATGAACGTGCGCGTCTTTCACTCTTCCCGAGGGTCTTAGAAGAATTTTGTGATATTTTTTATTAAAATGGTGTATAAGGGTATATATATAAATATATTTTATGCACTGTATATGAGCTGGCGATTTCTAAGTCTGTGGTTCCGAGAGGGGGTAACCAGGCTCACTAATAAAGGTCAAGCCACTTGGCTGCCAGAATGCCCTGCTTCAGCACAGACCAGAAAGGCATTGTGATACGCGTATCCCCGGTATAGTCAGGGGTTAATGGTAGTCGTCCCCATCCCCCCATTATACGCCCAGAACCATGGTCCCGGTACTTGTGGTTCGGACTGTCTCCAACCAGCCATAATGTTGTGAGAGTGAAATGTATCTAAGTCCAGCTTTGGTACATTAGAAGCAACTCTGAAACTTAACCTAAGCGTTTTTCGAAGCTACTTTTTGGCTAACTTCTTATAGGAAGGTCTAGGAGCTCTGAAAATGAACGTGCGCGTCTTTCACTTTTCCCGAGGGACTTAGAAGAATTTTGTGATATTTTTTATTAAAATGGTGTATAAGGGTATATATATAAATATATTTTATGCACTGTATATGAGCTGGCGATTTCTAAGTCTGTGGTTCCGAGAGGGGGTAACCAGGCTCACTAATAAAGGTCAAGCCACTTGGCTGCCAGAATGCCCTGCTTCAGCACAGACCAGAAAGGCATTGTGATACGCGTATCCCCGGTATAGTCAGGGGTTAATGGGAGTCGTTCCCGTCCCCCCATTATACGCCCAGAACCATGGACCCGGTACTTGTGGTTCGGACTGTCTCCAACCAGCCATAATGTTGTGAGAGTGAAATTATGTCTAAGTCCAGCTTTGGTACATTAGAAGCAACTCTGAAACTTAACCTAAGCGTTTTTCGAAGCTACTTTTTGGCTAACTTCTTATAGGAAGATCTAGGAGCTCTGAAAATGAACGTGCGCGTCTTTCACTCTTCCCGAGGGACTTAGAAGAATTTTGTGATATTTTTTATTAAAATGGTGTATAAGGGTATATATTTAAATATATTTTATGCACTGTATATGAGCTGGCGATTTCTAAGTCTGTGGTTCCGAAAGGGGGTAACCAGGCACACTAATAAAGGTCAAGCCACTTGGCTGCCAGAATGCCCTGCTTCAGCACAAACCAGAAAGGCATTGTGATAAGCGTATCCCCGGTATAGTCAGGGGTTAATGGGAGTCGTCCCCGTCCCCCCAGTAAACGCCCAGAACCATGGACCCGGTACTTGTGGTTCGGACTGTCTCCAACCAGCCATAATGTTGTGAGAGTGAAATTATGTCAAAGTCCAGCTTTGGTACATTAGAAGCAACTCTGAAACTTAACCTAAGCGTTTTTCGAAGCTACTTTTTGGCTAACTTCTTATAGGAAGGTCTAGGAGCTCTGAAAATGAACGTGCGCGTCTTTTACTCTTCCCGAGGGACTTAGAAGAATTTTGTGATATTTTTTATTAAAATGGTGTATAAGGGTATATATATAAATATATTTTATGCACTGTATATGAGCTGGCGATTTCTAAGTCTGTGGTTCCGAGAGGGGGTAACCAGCCTCACTAATAAAGGTCAAGCCACTTGGCTGCCAGAATGCCCTGCTTCAGCACAGACCAGTAAGGCATTGTGATTCGCGTATCACCGGTATAGTCAGGGGTTAATGGGAGTCGTCCCCGTCCCCCCAGTATATGCCCAGAATCATGGACCCGGTATTTGTGGTTCGGACTGTCTCCAACCAGCCATAATGTTGTGAGAGTGAAATTATGTCTAAGTCCAGCTTCGGTACATTAGAAGCAACTCTGAAACTTAACCTAAGCGTTTTTCGAAGCTACTTTTTGGCTAACTTCTTATAGGAAGATCTAGGAGCTCTGAAAATGAACGTGCGCGTCTTTCACTCTTCCCGAGGGACTTAGAAGAATTTTGTGATATTTTTTATTAAAATGGTGTATAAGGGTATATATATAAATATATTTTATGCACTGTATATGAGCTGGCGATTTCTAAGCCTGTGGTTCCGAGAGGGGGTAACCAGGCTCACTAATAAAGGTCAAGCCACTTGGCTGCCAGAATGCCCTGCTTCAGCACAGACCAGAAAGGCATTGTGATAAGCGTATCCCCGGTATAGTAAGGGGTTAATGGGAGTCGTCCCCGTCCCCCCAGTATACGCCCAGAACCATGGACCCGGTACTTGTGGTTCGGACTGTCTCCAACCAGCCATAATGTTGTGAGAGTGAAATTATTGAAATTTATCTAAGTCCAGCTTTGGTACATTAGAGCAACTCTGAAACTTAACCTAAGCGTTTTTCGAAGCTACTTTTTGGCTAACGTCTTATAGAAAGGTCTAGGAGCTCTGAAAATGAACGTGCGCGTCTTTCACTCTTCCTGAGGGACTTAGAAGAATTTTGTGATATTTTTTATTAAAATGGTGTATAAGGGTATATATTTAAATATATTTTATGCACTGTATATGAGCTGGCGATTTCTAAGTCTGTGGTTCCGAGAGGGGGTAACCAGGCACACTAATAAAGGTCAAGCCACTTGGCTGCCAGAATGCCCTGCTTCAGCACAGACCAGAAAGGCATTGTGATAAGCGTATCCCCAGTATAGTCAGGGGTTAATAGGAGTCGTCCCCGTCCCCCCAGTATACGCCCAGAACCATGGACCCGGTACTTGTGGTTCGGACTGTCTCCAACCAGCCATAATGTTGTGAGAGTGAAATTTATCTAAGTCCAGCTTTGGGACATTAGAAGCAACTCTGAAACTTAACCTAAGCGTTTTTCGAAGCTACTTTTTGGCTAACTTCTTATAGGAAGGTCTAGGAGCTCTGAAAATGAACGTGCGCGTCTTTCACTCTTCCCGAGGGTCTTAGAAGAATTTTGTGATATTTTTTATTAAAATGGTGTATAAGGGTATATATATAAATATATTTTATGCACTGTATATGAGCTGGCGATTTCTAAGTCTGTGGTTCCGAGAGAGGGTAACCAGGCTCACTAATAAAGGTCAAGCCACTTGGCTGCCAGAATGCCCTGCTTCAGCACAGACCAGAAAGGCATTGTGATACGCGTATCTCCAGTATAGTCAGGGGTTAATGGGAGTCGTCCCCGTCCCCCCAGTATACGCCCAGAACCATGGACCCGGTACTTGTGGTTCGGACTGTCTCCAACCAGCCATAATGTTGTGAGAGTGAAATTATGTCTAAGTCCAGCTTTGGTACATTAGAAGCAACTCTGAAACTTAACCTAAGCGTTTTTCGAAGCTACTTTTTGGCTAACTTCTTATAGGAAGGTCTAGGAGCTCTGAAAATGAACGTGCGCGTCTTTCACTCTTCCTGAGGGACTTAGAAGAATTTTGTGATATTTTTTATTAAAATGGTGTATAAGGGTATATATATAAATATATTTTATGCACTGTATATGAGCTGGCGATTTCTAAGTCTGTGGTTCCGAGAGGGGGTAACCAGGCTCACTAATAAAGGTCAAGCCACTTGGCTGCCAGAATGCCCTGCTTCAGCACAGACCAGAAAGGCATTGTGATACGCGTATCCCCGGTATAGTCAGGGGTTAATGGGAGTCGTCCCCGTCCTCCCAGTAAACGCCCAGAACCATGGACCCGGTACTTGTGGTTCGGACTGTCTCCAACCAGCCATAATGTTGTGAGAGTGAAATTATGTCTAAGTCCAGCTTTGGTACATTAGAAGCAACTCTGAAACTTAACCTAAGCGTTTTTCGAAGCTACTTTTTGGCTAACTTCTTATAGGAAGGTCTAGGAGCTCTGAAAATGAACGTGCGCGTCTTTTACTCTTCCCGAGGGACTTAGAAGAATTTTGTGATATTTTTTATTAAAATGGTGTATAAGGGTATATATATAAATATATTTTATGCACTGTATATGAGCTGGCGATTTCTAAGTCTGTGGTTCCGAGAGGGGGTAACCAGCCTCACTAATAAAGGTCAAGCCACTTGGCTGCCAGAATGCCCTGCTTCAGCACAGACCAGTAAGGCATTGTGATTCGCGTATCACCGGTATAGTCAGGGGTTAATGGGAGTCGTCCCCGTCCCCCCAGTATATGCCCAGAACCATGGACCCGGTATTTGTGGTTCGGACTGTCTCCAACCAGCCATAATGTTGTGAGAGTGAAATTATGTCTAAGTCCAGCTTCGGTACATTAGAAGCAACTCTGAAACTTAACCTAAGCGTTTTTCGAAGCTACTTTTTGGCTAACTTCTTATAGGAAGATCTAGGAGCTCTGAAAATGAACGTGCGCGTCTTTCACTCTTCCCGAGGGACTTAGAAGAATTTTGTGATATTTTTTATTAAAATGGTGTATAAGGGTATATATATAAATATATTTTATGCACTGTATATGAGCTGGCGATTTCTAAGCCTGTGGTTCCGAGAGGGGGTAACCAGGCTCACTAATAAAGGTCAAGCCACTTGGCTGCCAGAATGCCCTGCTTCAGCACAGACCAGAAAGGCATTGTGATAAGCGTATCCCCGGTATAGTAAGGGGTTAATGGGAGTCGTCCCCGTCCCCCCAGTATACGCCCAGAACCATGGACCCGGTACTTGTGGTTCGGACTGTCTCCAACCAGCCATAATGTTGTGAGAGTGAAATTATTGAAATTTATCTAAGTCCAGCTTTGGTACATTAGAGCAACTCTGAAACTTAACCTAAGCGTTTTTCGAAGCTACTTTTTGGCTAACGTCTTATAGAAAGGTCTAGGAGCTCTGAAAATGAACGTGCGCGTCTTTCACTCTTCCTGAGGGACTTAGAAGAATTTTGTGATATTTTTTATTAAAATGGTGTATAAGGGTATATATTTAAATATATTTTATGCACTGTATATGAGCTGGCGATTTCTAAGTCTGTGGTTCCGAGAGGGGGTAACCAGGCACACTAATAAAGGTCAAGCCACTTGGCTGCCAGAATGCCCTGCTTCAGCACAGACCAGAAAGGCATTGTGATAAGCGTATCCCCAGTATAGTCAGGGGTTAATAGGAGTCGTCCCCGTCCCCCCAGTATACGCCCAGAACCATGGACCCGGTACTTGTGGTTCGGACTGTCTCCAACCAGCCATAATGTTGTGAGAGTGAAATTTATCTAAGTCCAGCTTTGGGACATTAGAAGCAACTCTGAAACTTAACCTAAGCGTTTTTCGAAGCTACTTTTTGGCTAACTTCTTATAGGAAGGTCTAGGAGCTCTGAAAATGAACGTGCGCGTCTTTCACTCTTCCCGAGGGTCTTAGAAGAATTTTGTGATATTTTTTATTAAAATGGTGTATAAGGGTATATATATAAATATATTTTATGCACTGTATATGAGCTGGCGATTTCTAAGTCTGTGGTTCCGAGAGAGGGTAACCAGGCTCACTAATAAAGGTCAAGCCACTTGGCTGCCAGAATGCCCTGCTTCAGCACAGACCAGAAAGGCATTGTGATACGCGTATCTCCAGTATAGTCAGGGGTTAATGGGAGTCGTCCCCGTCCCCCCAGTATACGCCCAGAACCATGGACCCGGTACTTGTGGTTCGGACTGTCTCCAACCAGCCATAATGTTGTGAGAGTGAAATTATGTCTAAGTCCAGCTTTGGTACATTAGAAGCAACTCTGAAACTTAACCTAAGCGTTTTTCGAAGCTACTTTTTGGCTAACTTCTTATAGGAAGGTCTAGGAGCTCTGAAAATGAACGTGCGCGTCTTTCACTCTTCCTGAGGGACTTAGAAGAATTTTGTGATATTTTTTATTAAAATGGTGTATAAGGGTATATATATAAATATATTTTATGCACTGTATATGAGCTGGCGATTTCTAAGTCTGTGGTTCCGAGAGGGGGTAACCAGGCTCACTAATAAAGGTCAAGCCACTTGGCTGCCAGAATGCCCTGCTTCAGCACAGACCAGAAAGGCATTGTGATACGCGTATCCCCGGTATAGTCAGGGGTTAATGGGAGTCGTCCCCGTCCTCCCAGTAAACGCCCAGAACCATGGACCCGGTACTTGTGGTTCGGACTGTCTCCAACCAGCCATAATGTTGTGAGAGTGAAATTATGTCTAAGTCCAGCTTTGGTACATTAGAAGCAACTCTGAAACTTAACCTAAGCGTTTTTCGAAGCTACTTTTTGGCTAACTTCTTATAGGAAGGTCTAGGAGCTCTGAAAATGAACGTGCGCGTCTTTTACTCTTCCCGAGGGACTTAGAAGAATTTTGTGATATTTTTTATTAAAATGGTGTATAAGGGTATATATATAAATATATTTTATGCACTGTATATGAGCTGGCGATTTCTAAGTCTGTGGTTCCGAGAGGGGGTAACCAGCCTCACTAATAAAGGTCAAGCCACTTGGCTGCCAGAATGCCCTGCTTCAGCACAGACCAGTAAGGCATTGTGATTCGCGTATCACCGGTATAGTCAGGGGTTAATGGGAGTCGTCCCCGTCCCCCCAGTATATGCCCAGAACCATGGACCCGGTATTTGTGGTTCGGACTGTCTCCAACCAGCCATAATGTTGTGAGAGTGAAATTATGTCTAAGTCCAGCTTCGGTACATTAGAAGCAACTCTGAAACTTAACCTAAGCGTTTTTCGAAGCTACTTTTTGGCTAACTTCTTATAGGAAGATCTAGGAGCTCTGAAAATGAACGTGCGCGTCTTTCACTCTTCCCGAGGGACTTAGAAGAATTTTGTGATATTTTTTATTAAAATGGTGTATAAGGGTATATATATAAATATATTTTATGCACTGTATATGAGCTGGCGATTTCTAAGCCTGTGGTTCCGAGAGGGGGTAACCAGGCTCACTAATAAAGGTCAAGCCACTTGGCTGCCAGAATGCCCTGCTTCAGCACAGACCAGAAAGGCATTGTGATAAGCGTATCCCCGGTATAGTAAGGGGTTAATGGGAGTCGTCCCCGTCCCCCCAGTATACGCCCAGAACCATGGACCCGGTACTTGTGGTTCGGACTGTCTCCAACCAGCCATAATGTTGTGAGAGTGAAATTATTGAAATTTATCTAAGTCCAGCTTTGGTACATTAGAGCAACTCTGAAACTTAACCTAAGCGTTTTTCGAAGCTACTTTTTGGCTAACGTCTTATAGAAAGGTCTAGGAGCTCTGAAAATGAACGTGCGCGTCTTTCACTCTTCCTGAGGGACTTAGAAGAATTTTGTGATATTTTTTATTAAAATGGTGTATAAGGGTATATATTTAAATATATTTTATGCACTGTATATGAGCTGGCGATTTCTAAGTCTGTGGTTCCGAGAGGGGGTAACCAGGCACACTAATAAAGGTCAAGCCACTTGGCTGCCAGAATGCCCTGCTTCAGCACAGACCAGAAAGGCATTGTGATAAGCGTATCCCCAGTATAGTCAGGGGTTAATAGGAGTCGTCCCCGTCCCCCCAGTATACGCCCAGAACCATGGACCCGGTACTTGTGGTTCGGACTGTCTCCAACCAGCCATAATGTTGTGAGAGTGAAATTTATCTAAGTCCAGCTTTGGGACATTAGAAGCAACTCTGAAACTTAACCTAAGCGTTTTTCGAAGCTACTTTTTGGCTAACTTCTTATAGGAAGGTCTAGGAGCTCTGAAAATGAACGTGCGCGTCTTTCACTCTTCCCGAGGGTCTTAGAAGAATTTTGTGATATTTTTTATTAAAATGGTGTATAAGGGTATATATATAAATATATTTTATGCACTGTATATGAGCTGGCGATTTCTAAGTCTGTGGTTCCGAGAGAGGGTAACCAGGCTCACTAATAAAGGTCAAGCCACTTGGCTGCCAGAATGCCCTGCTTCAGCACAGACCAGAAAGGCATTGTGATACGCGTATCTCCAGTATAGTCAGGGGTTAATGGGAGTCGTCCCCGTCCCCCCAGTATACGCCCAGAACCATGGACCCGGTACTTGTGGTTCGGACTGTCTCCAACCAGCCATAATGTTGTGAGAGTGAAATTATGTCTAAGTCCAGCTTTGGTACATTAGAAGCAACTCTGAAACTTAACCTAAGCGTTTTTCGAAGCTACTTTTTGGCTAACTTCTTATAGGAAGGTCTAGGAGCTCTGAAAATGAACGTGCGCGTCTTTCACTCTTCCTGAGGGACTTAGAAGAATTTTGTGATATTTTTTATTAAAATGGTGTATAAGGGTATATATATAAATATATTTTATGCACTGTATATGAGCTGGCGATTTCTAAGTCTGTGGTTCCGAGAGGGGGTAACCAGGCTCACTAATAAAGGTCAAGCCACTTGGCTGCCAGAATGCCCTGCTTCAGCACAGACCAGAAAGGCATTGTGATACGCGTATCCCCGGTATAGTCAGGGGTTAATGGGAGTCGTCCCCGTCCTCCCAGTAAACGCCCAGAACCATGGACCCGGTACTTGTGGTTCGGACTGTCTCCAACCAGCCATAATGTTGTGAGAGTGAAATTATGTCTAAGTCCAGCTTTGGTACATTAGAAGCAACTCTGAAACTTAACCTAAGCGTTTTTCGAAGCTACTTTTTGGCTAACTTCTTATAGGAAGGTCTAGGAGCTCTGAAAATGAACGTGCGCGTCTTTTACTCTTCCCGAGGGACTTAGAAGAATTTTGTGATATTTTTTATTAAAATGGTGTATAAGGGTATATATATAAATATATTTTATGCACTGTATATGAGCTGGCGATTTCTAAGTCTGTGGTTCCGAGAGGGGGTAACCAGCCTCACTAATAAAGGTCAAGCCACTTGGCTGCCAGAATGCCCTGCTTCAGCACAGACCAGTAAGGCATTGTGATTCGCGTATCACCGGTATAGTCAGGGGTTAATGGGAGTCGTCCCCGTCCCCCCAGTATATGCCCAGAACCATGGACCCGGTATTTGTGGTTCGGACTGTCTCCAACCAGCCATAATGTTGTGAGAGTGAAATTATGTCTAAGTCCAGCTTCGGTACATTAGAAGCAACTCTGAAACTTAACCTAAGCGTTTTTCGAAGCTACTTTTTGGCTAACTTCTTATAGGAAGATCTAGGAGCTCTGAAAATGAACGTGCGCGTCTTTCACTCTTCCCGAGGGACTTAGAAGAATTTTGTGATATTTTTTATTAAAATGGTGTATAAGGGTATATATATAAATATATTTTATGCACTGTATATGAGCTGGCGATTTCTAAGCCTGTGGTTCCGAGAGGGGGTAACCAGGCTCACTAATAAAGGTCAAGCCACTTGGCTGCCAGAATGCCCTGCTTCAGCACAGACCAGAAAGGCATTGTGATAAGCGTATCCCCGGTATAGTCAGGGGTTAATGGGAGTCGTCCCCGTCCCCACAGTATACGCCCAGAACCATGGACCCGGTACTTGTGGTTCGGACTGTCTCCAACCAGCCATAATGTTGTGAGAGTGAAATTATTGAAATTTATCTAAGTCCAGCTTTGGTACATTAGAGCAACTCTGAAACTTAACCTAAGCGTTTTTCGAAGCTACTTTTTGGCTAACGTCTTATAGAAAGGTCTAGGAGCTCTGAAAATGAACGTGCGCGTCTTTCACTCTTCCTGAGGGACTTAGAAGAATTTTGTGATATTTTTTATTAAAATGGTGTATAAGGGTATATATTTAAATATATTTTATGCACTGTATATGAGCTGGCGATTTCTAAGTCTGTGGTTCCGAGAGGGGGTAACCAGGCACACTAATAAAGGTCAAGCCACTTGGCTGCCAGAATGCCCTGCTTCAGCACAGACCAGAAAGGCATTGTGATAAGCGTATCCCCAGTATAGTCAGGGGTTAATAGGAGTCGTCCCCGTCCCCCCAGTATACGCCCAGAACCATGGACCCGGTACTTGTGGTTCGGACTGTCTCCAACCAGCCATAATGTTGTGAGAGTGAAATTTATCTAAGTCCAGCTTTGGGACATTAGAAGCAACTCTGAAACTTAACCTAAGCGTTTTTCGAAGCTACTTTTTGGCTAACTTCTTATAGGAAGGTCTAGGAGCTCTGAAAATGAACGTGCGCGTCTTTCACTCTTCCCGAGGGTCTTAGAAGAATTTTGTGATATTTTTTATTAAAATGGTGTATAAGGGTATATATATAAATATATTTTATGCACTGTATATGAGCTGGCGATTTCTAAGTCTGTGGTTCCCAGAGAGGGTAACCAGGCTCACTAATAAAGGTCAAGCCACTTGGCTGCCAGAATGCCCTGCTTCAGCACAGACCAGAAAGGCATTGTGATACGCGTATCTCCGGTATAGTCAGGGGTTAATGGGAGTCGTCCCCGTCCCCCCAGTATACGCCCAGAACCATGGACCCGGTACTTGTGGTTCGGACTGTCTCCAACCAGCCATAATGTTGTGAGAGTGAAATTATGTCTAAGTCCAGCTTTGGTACATTAGAAGCAACTCTGAAACTTAACCTAAGCGTTTTTCGAAGCTACTTTTTGGCTAACTTCTTATAGGAAGGTCTAGGAGCTCTGAAAATGAACGTGCGCGTCTTTCACTCTTCTCGAGGGACTTAGAAGAATTTTGTGATATTTTTTATTAAAATGGTGTATAAGGGTATATATTTAAATATATTTTATGCAATGTATATGAGCTGGCGATTTCTAAGTCTGTGGTTCCGAAAGGGGGTAACCAGGCACACTAATAAAGGTCAAGCCACTTGGCTGCCAGAATGCCCTGCTTCAGCACAAACCAGAAAGGCATTGTGATAAGCATATCCCCGGTATAGTCAGGGGTTAATGGGAGTCGTCCCCGTCCCCCCAGTAAACGCCCAGAACCATGGACCCGGTACTTGTGGTTCGGACTGTCTCCAACCAGCCATAATGTTGTGAGAGTGAAATTTATCTAAGTCCAGCTTTGGTACATTAGAAGCAACTCTGAAACTTAACCTAAGCGTTTTTCGAAGCTACTTTTTGGCTAACTTCTTATAGGAAGGTCTAGGAGCTCTGAAAATGAACGTGCGCGTCTTTCACTTTTCCCGAGGGACTTAGAAGAATTTTGTGATATTTTTTATTAAAATGGTGTATAAGGGTATATATTTAAATATATTTTATGCACTGTATATGAGCTGGCGATTTCTAAGTCTGTGGTTCCGAGAGGGGGTAACCAGGCTCACTAATAAAGGTCAAGCCACTTGGCTGCCCGAATGCCCTGCTTCAGCACAGACCAGAAAGGCATTGTGATAAGCGTATCCCCGGAATAGTCAGAGGTTAATGTGAGTCGTCCCCCCAGTATACGCCCAGAACCATGGACCCGGTACTTGTGGTTCGGACTGTCTCCAACCAGCCATAATGTTGTGAGAGTGAAATTATGTCTAAGTCCAGCTTTGGTACATTAGAAGCAACTCTGAAACTTAACCTAAGCGTTTTTCGAAGCTACTTTTTGGCTAACTTCTTATAGGAAGGTCTAGAAGCTCTGAAAATGAACGTGCGCGTCTTTCACTCTTCCCGAGGGACTTAGAAGAATTTTGTGATATTTTTTATTAAAATGGTGTATAAGGGTATATATATAAATATATTTTATGCACTGTATATGAGCTGGCGATTTCTAAGTCTGTGGTTCCGAGAGGGGGTAACCAGGCTCACTAATAAAGGTCAAGCCACTTGGCTGCCAGAATGCCCTGCTTCAGCACAGACCAGAAAGGCATTGTGATACGCGTATCCCCGGTATAGTCAGGGGTTAATGGGAGTCGTCCCCGTCCCCCCATTATACGCCCAGAACCATGGACCCGGTACTTGTGGTTCGGACTGTCTCCAACCAGCCATAATGTTGTGAGAGTGAAATTTATCTAAGTCCAGCTTTGGTACATTAGAAGCAACTCTGAAACTTAACCTAAGCGTTTTTCGAAGCTACTTTTTGGCTAACTTCTTATAGGAAGGTCTAGGAGCTCTGAAAATGAACGTGCGCGTCTTTCACTTTTCCCGAGGGACTTAGAAGAATTTTGTGATATTTTTTATTAAAATGGTGTATAAGGGTATATATATAAATATATTTTATGCACTGTATATGAGCTGGCGATTTCTAAGTCTGTGGTTCCGAGAGGGGGTAACCAGGCTCACTAATAAAGGTCAAGCCACTTGGCTGCCAGAATGCCCTGCTTCAGCACAGACCAGAAAGGCATTGTGATACGCGTATCCCCGGTATAGTAAGGGGTTAATGGGAGTCGTCCCCGTCCCCCCAGTATACGCCCAGAACCATGGACCCGGTACTTGTGGTTCGGACTGTCTCCAACCAGATAATGTTGTGAGAGTGAAATTATGTCTAAGTCCAGCTTTGGTACATTAGAAGCAACTCTGAAACTTAACCTAAGCGTTTTTCGAAGCTACTTTTTGGCTAACGTCTTATAGGAAGGTCTAGGAGCTCTGAAAATGAACGTGCGCGTCTTTCACTCTTCCTGAGGGACTTAGAAGAATTTTGTGATATTTTTTATTAAAATGGTGTATAAGGGTATATATTTAAATATATTTTATGCACTGTATATGAGCTGGCGATTTCTAAGTCTGTGGTTCCGAGAGGGGGTAACCAGGCACACTAATAAAGGTCAAGCCACTTGGCTGCCAGAATGCCCTGCTTCAGCACAGACCAGAAAGGCATTGTGATAAGCGTATCCCCGGTATAGTCAGGGGTTAATGGGAGTCGTCCCCGTCCCCCCAGTATACGCCCAGAACCATGGACCCGGTACTTGTGGTTCGGACTGTCTCCAACCAGCCATAATGTTGTGAGAGTGAAATTTATCTACTGTAAGTCCAGCTTTGGTACATTAGAAGCAACTCTGAAATTTAACCTAAGCGTTTTTCGAAGCTACTTTTTGGCTAACTTCTTATAGGAAGGTCTAGGAGCTCTGAAAATGAACGTGCGCGTCTTTCACTTTTCCCGAGGGACGTAGAAGAATTTTGTGATATTTTTTATTAAAATGGTGTATAAGGGTATATATATAAATATATTTTATGCACTGTATATGAGCTGGCGATTTCTAAGTCTGTGGTTCCGAGAGGGGGTAACCAGGCTCACTAATAAAGGTCAAGCCACTTGGCTGCCAGAATGCCCTGCTTCAGCACAGACCAGAAAGGCATTGTGATAAGCGTATCCCCGGAATAGTCAGGGGTTAATGGGAGTCGTCCCTGTCCCCCCAGTATACGCCCAGAACCATGGACCCGGTACTTGTGGTTCGGACTGTCTCCAACCAGCCATAATGTTGTGAGAGTGAAATTATGTCTAAGTCCAGTTTTGGTACATTAGAAGCAACTCTGAAACTTAACCTAAGCGTTTTTCGAAGCTACTTTTTGGCTAACTTCTTATAGGAAGGTCTAGAAGCTCTGAAAATGAACGTGCGCGTCTTTCACTCTTCCCGAGGGACTTAGAAGAATTTTGTGATATTTTTTATTAAAATGGTGTATAAGGGTATATATTTAAATATATTTTATGCACTGTATATGAGCTGGCGATTTCTAAGTCTGTGGTTCCGAGAGGGGGTAACCAGGCTCACTAATAAAGGTCAAGCCACTTGGCTGCCAGAATGCCCTGCTTCAGCACAGACCAGAAAGGCATTGTGATACGCGTATCCCCGGTATAGTCAGGGGTTAATGGGAGTCGTCCCCGTCCCCCCATTATACGCCCAGAACCATGGACCCGGTACTTGTGGTTCGGACTGTCTCCAACCAGCCATAATGTTGTGAGAGTGAAATTTATCTAATTCCAGCTTTGGTACATTAGAAGCAACTCTGAAACTTAACCTAGGCGTTTTTCGAAGCTACTTTTTGGCTAACTTCTTATAGGAAGGTCTAGGAGCTCTGAAAATGAACGTGCGCGTCTTTCACTCTTCCCGAGGGACTTAGAAGAATTTTGTGATATTTTTTATTAAAATGGTGTATAAGGGTATATATTTAAATATATTTTATGCACTGTATATGAGCTGGCGATTTCTAAGTCTGTGGTTCCGAAAGGGGGTAACCAGGCACACTAATAAAGGTCAAGCCACTTGGCTGCCAGAATGCCGTGCTTCAGCACAAACCAGAAAGGCATTGTGATAAGCGTATCCCCGGTATAGTCAGGGGTTAATGGGAGTCGTCCCCGTCCCCCCAGTAAACGCCCAGAACCATGGACCCGGTACTTGTGGTTCGGACTGTCTCCAACCAGCCATAATGTTGTGAGAGTGAAATTTATCTAAGTCCAGCTTTGGTACATTAGAAGCAACTCTGAAACTTAACCTAAGCGTTTTTCGAAGCTACTTTTTGGCTAACTTCTTATAGGAAGGTCTAGGAGCTCTGAAAATGAACGTGCGCGTCTTTCACTTTTCCCGAGGGACTTAGAAGAATTTTGTGATATTTTTTATTAAAATGGTGTATAAGGGTATATATTTAAATATATTTTATGCACTGTATATGAGCTGGCGATTTCTAAGTCTGTGGTTCCGAGAGGGGGTAACCAGGCTCACTAATAAAGGTCAAGCCACTTGGCTGCCAGAATGCCCTGCTTCAGCACAGACCAGAAAGGCATTGTGATAAGCGTATCCCCGGAATAGTCAGAGGTTAATGGGAGCCGTCCCCGTCCCCCCAGTATACGCCCAGAACCATGGACCCGGTACTTGTGGTTCGGACTGTCTCCAACCAGCCATAATGTTGTGAGAGTGAAATTATTGAAATTTATCTAAGTCCAGCTTTGGTACATTAGAGCAACTCTGAAACTTAACCTAAGCGTTTTTCGAAGCTACTTTTTGGCTAACTTCTTATAGGAAGGTCTAGGAGCTCTGAAAATGAACGTGCGCGTCTTTCACTTTTCCCGAGGGACTTAGAAGAATTTTGTGATATTTTTTATTAAAATGGTGTATAAGGGTATATATATAAATATATTTTATGCACTGTATATGAGCTGGCGATTTCTAAGTCTGTGGTTCCGAGAGGGGGTAACCAGGCTCACTAATAAAGGTCAAGCCACTTGGCTGCCAGAATGCCCTGCTTCAGCACAGACCAGAAAGGCATTGTGATACGCGTATCCCCGGTATAGTCAGGGGTTAATGGGAGTCGTCCCCGTCCCCCCATTATACGCCCAGAACCATGGACCCGGTACTTGTGGTTCGGACTGTCTCCAACCAGCCATAATGTTGTGAGAGTGAAATTATGTCTAAGTCCAGCTTTGGTACATTAGAAGCAACTCTGAAACTTAACCTAAGCGTTTTTCGAAGCTACTTTTTGGCTAACTTCTTATAGGAAGGTCTAGAAGCTCTGAAAATGAACGTGCGCGTCTTTCACTCTTCCCGAGGGACTTAGAAGAATTTTGTGATATTTTTTATTAAAATGGTGTATAAGGGTATATATTTAAATATATTTTATGCACTGTATATGAGCTGGCGATTTCTAAGTCTGTGGATCCGAGAGGGGGTAACCAGGCACACTAATAAAGGTCAAGCCACTTGGCTGCCAGAATGCCCTGCTTCAGCACAGACCAGAAAGGCATTGTGATAAGCGTATCCCCGGTATAGTCAGGGGTTAATAGGAGTCGTCCCCGTCCCCCCATTATACGCCCAGAACCATGGACCCGGTACTTGTGGTTCGGACTGTCTCCAACCAGCCATAATGTTGTGAGAGTGAAATTTATCTAAGTCCAGCTTTGGTACATTAGAAGCAACTCTGAAACTTAACCTAAGCGTTTTTCGAAGCTACTTTTTGGCTAACTTCTTATAGGAAGGTCTAGGAGCTCTGAAAATGAACGTGCGCGTCTTTCACTTTTCCCGAGGGACTTAGAAGAATTTTGTGATATTTTTTATTAAAATGGTGTATAAGGGTATATATATAAATATATTTTATGCACTGTATATGAGCTGGCGATTTCTAAGTCTGTGGTTCCGAGAGGGGGTAACCAGGCTCACTAATAAAGGTCAAGCCACTTGGCTGCCAGAATGCCCTGCTTCAGCACAGACCAGAAAGGCATTGTGATACGCGTATCCCCGGTATAGTCAGGGGTTAATGGGAGTCGTCCCCGTCCCCCCAGTATACGCCCAGAACCATGGACCCGGTACTTGTGGTTCGGACTGTCTCCAACCAGCCATAATGTTGTGAGAGTGAAATTATGTCTAAGTCCAGCTTTGGTACATTAGAAGCAACTCTGAAACTTAACCTAAGCGTTTTTCGAAGCTACTTTTTGGCTAACGTCTTATAGGAAGGTCTAGGAGCTCTGAAAATGAACGTGCGCGTCTTTCACTCTTCCTGAGGGACTTAGAAGAATTTTGTGATATTTTTTATTAAAATGGTGTATAAGGGTATATATATAAATATATTTTATGCACTGTATATGAGCTGGCGATTTCTAAGTCTGTGGTTCCGAGAGGGGGTAACCAGGCTCACTAATAAAGGTCAAGCCACTTGGCTGCCAGAATGCCCTGCTTCAGCACAGACCAGAAAGGCATTGTGATACGCGTATCCCCGGTATAGTCAGGGGTTAATGGGAGTCGTCCCCGTCCCCCCATTATACGCCCAGAACCATGGACCCGGTACTTGTGGTTCGGACTGTCTCCAACCAGCCATAATGTTGTGAGAGTGAAATTTATCTAAGTCCAGCTTTGGTACATTAGAAGCAACTCTGAAACTTAACCTAGGCGT
Source organism: Ascaphus truei (assembly GCF_040206685.1). Taxonomy (NCBI): domain Eukaryota; kingdom Metazoa; phylum Chordata; class Amphibia; order Anura; family Ascaphidae; genus Ascaphus; species Ascaphus truei. The sequence continues at coordinate 281,691,434 of NC_134483.1, forward strand.
TTTTCGAAGCTACTTTTTGGCTAACTTCTTATAGGAAGGTCTAGGAGCTCTGAAAATGAACGTGCGCGTCTTTCACTCTTCCCGAGGGACTTAGAAGAATTTTGTGATATTTTTTATTAAAATGGTGTATAAGGGTATATATTTAAATATATTTTATGCACTGTATATGAGCTGGCGATTTCTAAGTCTGTGGTTCCGAGAGGGGGTAACCAGGCACACTAATAAAGGTCAAGCCACTTGGCTGCCAGAATGCCCTGCTTCAGCACAGACCAGAAAGGCATTGTGATAAGCGTATCCCCGGTATAGTCAGGGGTTAATGGGAGTCGTCCCCGTCCCCCCAGTATACGCCCAGAACCATGGACCCGGTACTTGTGGTTCGGACTGTCTCCAACCAGCCATAATGTTGTGAGAGTGAAATTTATCTACTGTAAGTCCAGCTTTGGTACATTAGAAGCAACTCTGAAATTTAACCTAAGCGGTTTTCGAAGCTACTTTTTGGCTAACTTCTTATAGGAAGGTCTAGGAGCTCTGAAAATGAACGTGCGCGTCTTTCACTTTTCCCGAGGGACGTAGAAGAATTTTGTGATATTTTTTATTAAAATGGTGTATAAGGGTATATATATAAATATATTTTATGCACTGTATATGAGCTGGCGATTTCTAAGTCTGTGGTTCCGAGAGGGGGTAACCAGGCTCACTAATAAAGGTCAAGCCACTTGGCTGCCAGAATGCCCTGCTTCAGCACAGACCAGAAAGGCATTGTGATAAGCGTATCCCCGGAATAGTCAGGGGTTAATGGGAGTCGTCCCTGTCCCCCCAGTATACGCCCAGAACCATGGACCCGGTACTTGTGGTTCGGACTGTCTCCAACCAGCCATAATGTTGTGAGAGTGAAATTATGTCTAAGTCCAGTTTTGGTACATTAGAAGCAACTCTGAAACTTAACCTAAGCGTTTTTCGAAGCTACTTTTTGGCTAACTTCTTATAGGAAGGTCTAGAAGCTCTGAAAATGAACGTGCGCGTCTTTCACTCTTCCCGAGGGACTTAGAAGAATTTTGTGATATTTTTTATTAAAATGGTGTATAAGGGTATATATTTAAATATATTTTATGCACTGTATATGAGCTGGCGATTTCTAAGTCTGTGGTTCCGAGAGGGGGTAACCAGGCACACTAATAAAGGTCAAGCCACTTGGCTGCCAGAATGCCCTGCTTCAGCACAGACCAGAAAGGCATTGTGATAAGCGTATCCCCGGTATAGTCAGGGGTTAATGGGAGTCGTCCCCGTCCCCCCAGTATACGCCCAGAACCATGGACCCGGTACTTGTGGTTCGGACTGTCTCCAACCAGCCATAATGTTGTGAGAGTGAAATTTATCTAAGTCCAGCTTTGGTACATTAGAGCAACTCTGAAACTTAACCTAAGCGTTTTTCGAAGCTACTTTTTGGCTAACTTCTTATAGGAAGGTCTAGGAGCTCTGAAAATGAACGTGCGCGTCTTTCACTTTTCCCGAGGGACTTAGAAGAATTTTGTGATATTTTTTATTAAAATGGTGTATAAGGGTATATATATAAATATATTTTATGCACTGTATATGAGCTGGCGATTTCTAAGTCTGTGGTTCCGAGAGGGGGTAACCAGGCTCACTAATAAAGGTCAAGCCACTTGGCTGCCAGAATGCCCTGCTTCAGCACAGACCAGAAAGGCATTGTGATACGCGTATCCCCGGTATAGTCAGGGGTTAATGGGAGTCGTCCCCGTCCCCCCATTATACGCCCAGAACCATGGACCCGGTACTTGTGGTTCGGACTGTCTCCAACCAGCCATAATGTTGTGAGAGTGAAATTTATCTAAGTCCAGCTTTGGTACATTAGAAGCAACTCTGAAACTTAACCTAGGCGTTTTTCGAAGCTACTTTTTGGCTAACTTCTTATAGGAAGGTCTAGGAGCTCTGAAAATGAACGTGCGCGTCTTTCACTCTTCCCGAGGGACTTAGAAGAATTTTGTGATATTTTTTATTAAAATGGTGTATAAGGGTATATATTTAAATATATTTTATGCACTGTATATGAGCTGGCGATTTCTAAGTCTGTGGTTCCGAGAGGGGGTAACCAGGCACACTAATAAAGGTCAAGCCACTTGGCTGCCAGAATGCCCTGCTTCAGCACAGACCAGAAAGGCATTGTGATAAGCGTATCCCCGGTATAGTCAGGGGTTAATGGGAGTCGTCCCCGTCCCCCCAGTATACGCCCAGAACCATGGACCCGGTACTTGTGGTTCGGACTGTCTCCAACCAGCCATAATGTTGTGAGAGTGAAATTTATCTACTGTAAGTCCAGCTTTGGTACATTAGAAGCAACTCTGAAATTTAACCTAAGCGGTTTTCGAAGCTACTTTTTGGCTAACTTCTTATAGGAAGGTCTAGGAGCTCTGAAAATGAACGTGCGCGTCTTTCACTTTTCCCGAGGGACGTAGAAGAATTTTGTGATATTTTTTATTAAAATGGTGTATAAGGGTATATATATAAATATATTTTATGCACTGTATATGAGCTGGCGATTTCTAAGTCTGTGGTTCCGAGAGGGGGTAACCAGGCTCACTAATAAAGGTCAAGCCACTTGGCTGCCAGAATGCCCTGCTTCAGCACAGACCAGAAAGGCATTGTGATAAGCGTATCCCCGGAATAGTCAGGGGTTAATGGGAGTCGTCCCTGTCCCCCCAGTATACGCCCAGAACCATGGACCCGGTACTTGTGGTTCGGACTGTCTCCAACCAGCCATAATGTTGTGAGAGTGAAATTATGTCTAAGTCCAGTTTTGGTACATTAGAAGCAACTCTGAAACTTAACCTAAGCGTTTTTCGAAGCTACTTTTTGGCTAACTTCTTATAGGAAGGTCTAGAAGCTCTGAAAATGAACGTGCGCGTCTTTCACTCTTCCCGAGGGACTTAGAAGAATTTTGTGATATTTTTTATTAAAATGGTGTATAAGGGTATATATTTAAATATATTTTATGCACTGTATATGAGCTGGCGATTTCTAAGTCTGTGGTTCCGAGAGGGGGTAACCAGGCACACTAATAAAGGTCAAGCCACTTGGCTGCCAGAATGCCCTGCTTCAGCACAGACCAGAAAGGCATTGTGATAAGCGTATCCCCGGTATAGTCAGGGGTTAATGGGAGTCGTCCCCGTCCCCCCAGTATACGCCCAGAACCATGGACCCGGTACTTGTGGTTCGGACTGTCTCCAACCAGCCATAATGTTGTGAGAGTGAAATTTATCTAAGTCCAGCTTTGGTACATTAGAGCAACTCTGAAACTTAACCTAAGCGTTTTTCGAAGCTACTTTTTGGCTAACTTCTTATAGGAAGGTCTAGGAGCTCTGAAAATGAACGTGCGCGTCTTTCACTTTTCCCGAGGGACTTAGAAGAATTTTGTGATATTTTTTATTAAAATGGTGTATAAGGGTATATATATAAATATATTTTATGCACTGTATATGAGCTGGCGATTTCTAAGTCTGTGGTTCCGAGAGGGGGTAACCAGGCTCACTAATAAAGGTCAAGCCACTTGGCTGCCAGAATGCCCTGCTTCAGCACAGACCAGAAAGGCATTGTGATACGCGTATCCCCGGTATAGTCAGGGGTTAATGGGAGTCGTCCCCGTCCCCCCATTATACGCCCAGAACCATGGACCCGGTACTTGTGGTTCGGACTGTCTCCAACCAGCCATAATGTTGTGAGAGTGAAATTTATCTAAGTCCAGCTTTGGTACATTAGAAGCAACTCTGAAACTTAACCTAGGCGTTTTTCGAAGCTACTTTTTGGCTAACTTCTTATAGGAAGGTCTAGGAGCTCTGAAAATGAACGTGCGCGTCTTTCACTCTTCCCGAGGGACTTAGAAGAATTTTGTGATATTTTTTATTAAAATGGTGTATAAGGGTATATATTTAAATATATTTTATGCACTGTATATGAGCTGGTGATTTCTAAGTCTGTGGTTCCGAGAGGGGGTAACCAGGCACACTAATAAAGGTCAAGCCACTTGGCTGCCAGAATGCCCTGCTTCAGCACAGACCAGAAAGGCATTGTGATAAGCGTATCCCCGGTATAGTCAGGGGTTAATGGGAGTCGTCCCCGTCCCCCCAGTATACGCCCAGAACCATGGACCCGGTACTTGTGGTTCGGACTGTCTCCAACCAGCCATAATGTTGTGAGAGTGAAATTATGTCTAAGTCCAGTTTTGGTACATTAGAAGCAACTCTGAAACTTAACCTAAGCGTATTTCGAAGCTACTTTTTGGCTAACTTCTTATAGGAAGGTCTAGAAGCTCTGAAAATGAACGTGCGCGTCTTTCACTCTTCCCGAGGGACTTAGAAGAATTTTGTGATATTTTTTATTAAAATGGTGTATAAGGGTATATATTTAAATATATTTTATGCACTGTATATGAGCTGGCGATTTCTAAGTCTGTGGTTCCGAGAGGGGGTAACCAGGCACACTAATAAAGGTCAAGCCACTTGGCTGCCAGAATGCCCTGCTTCAGCACAGACCAGAAAGGCATTGTGATAAGCGTATCCCCGGTATAGTCAGGGGTTAATGGGAGTCGTCCCCGTCCCCCCAGTATACGCCCAGAACCATGGACCCGGTACTTGTGGTTCGGACTGTCTCCAACCAGCCATAATGTTGTGAGAGTGAAATTATTGAAATTTATCTAAGTCCAGCTTTGGTACATTAGAGCAACTCTGAATCTTAACCTAAGCGTTTTTCGAAGCTACTTTTTGGCTAACTTCTTATAGGAAGGTCTAGGAGCTCTGAAAATGAACGTGCGCGTCTTTCACTCTTCCCGAGGGACTTAGAAGAATTTTGTGATATTTTTTATTAAAATGGTGTATAAGGGTATATATTTAAATATATTTTATGCACTGTATATGAGCTGGCGATTTCTAAGTCTGTGGTTCCGAGAGGGGGTAACCAGGCACACTAATAAAGGTCAAGCCACTTGGCTGCCAGAATGCCCTGCTTCAGCACAGACCAGAAAGGCATTGTGATAAGCGTATCCCCGGTATAGTCAGGGGTTAATGGGAGTCGTCCCCGTCCCCCCAGTATACGCCCAGAACCATGGACCCGGTACTTGTGGTTCGGACTGTCTCCAACCAGCCATAATGTTGTGAGAGTGAAATTTATCTACTGTAAGTCCAGCTTTGGTACATTAGAAGCAACTCTGAAATTTAACCTAAGCGGTTTTCGAAGCTACTTTTTGGCTAACTTCTTATAGGAAGGTCTAGGAGCTCTGAAAATGAACGTGCGCGTCTTTCACTTTTCCCGAGGGACGTAGAAGAATTTTGTGATATTTTTTATTAAAATGGTGTATAAGGGTATATATATAAATATATTTTATGCACTGTATATGAGCTGGCGATTTCTAAGTCTGTGGTTCCGAGAGGGGGTAACCAGGCTCACTAATAAAGGTCAAGCCACTTGGCTGCCAGAATGCCCTGCTTCAGCACAGACCAGAAAGGCATTGTGATAAGCGTATCCCCGGAATAGTCAGGGGTTAATGGGAGTCGTCCCTGTCCCCCCAGTATACGCCCAGAACCATGGACCCGGTACTTGTGGTTCGGACTGTCTCCAACCAGCCATAATGTTGTGAGAGTGAAATTATGTCTAAGTCCAGTTTTGGTACATTAGAAGCAACTCTGAAACTTAACCTAAGCGTTTTTCGAAGCTACTTTTTGGCTAACTTCTTATAGGAAGGTCTAGAAGCTCTGAAAATGAACGTGCGCGTCTTTCACTCTTCCCGAGGGACTTAGAAGAATTTTGTGATATTTTTTATTAAAATGGTGTATAAGGGTATATATTTAAATATATTTTATGCACTGTATATGAGCTGGCGATTTCTAAGTCTGTGGTTCCGAGAGGGGGTAACCAGGCACACTAATAAAGGTCAAGCCACTTGGCTGCCAGAATGCCCTGCTTCAGCACAGACCAGAAAGGCATTGTGATAAGCGTATCCCCGGTATAGTCAGGGGTTAATGGGAGTCGTCCCCGTCCCCCCAGTATACGCCCAGAACCATGGACCCGGTACTTGTGGTTCGGACTGTCTCCAACCAGCCATAATGTTGTGAGAGTGAAATTTATCTAAGTCCAGCTTTGGTACATTAGAGCAACTCTGAAACTTAACCTAAGCGTTTTTCGAAGCTACTTTTTGGCTAACTTCTTATAGGAAGGTCTAGGAGCTCTGAAAATGAACGTGCGCGTCTTTCACTTTTCCCGAGGGACTTAGAAGAATTTTGTGATATTTTTTATTAAAATGGTGTATAAGGGTATATATATAAATATATTTTATGCACTGTATATGAGCTGGCGATTTCTAAGTCTGTGGTTCCGAGAGGGGGTAACCAGGCTCACTAATAAAGGTCAAGCCACTTGGCTGCCAGAATGCCCTGCTTCAGCACAGACCAGAAAGGCATTGTGATACGCGTATCCCCGGTATAGTCAGGGGTTAATGGGAGTCGTCCCCGTCCCCCCATTATACGCCCAGAACCATGGACCCGGTACTTGTGGTTCGGACTGTCTCCAACCAGCCATAATGTTGTGAGAGTGAAATTTATCTAAGTCCAGCTTTGGTACATTAGAAGCAACTCTGAAACTTAACCTAGGCGTTTTTCGAAGCTACTTTTTGGCTTACTTCTTATAGGAAGGTCTAGGAGCTCTGAAAATGAACGTGCGCGTCTTTCACTCTTCCCGAGGGACTTAG